>NC_073692.1:165945511-166110295 GCF_029784155.1 Uranotaenia lowii | reverse complement strand
ACACGTTAACGAAAACTTGAGCTGAAGAAAAACCTTTTTCAATATTTGATGGCATGAATACCTAAAAAAGGAATCCTGGATCCGACTGGAAGTGAGAGAGAGAGAGCAACGGCACAAGCTACCGGAACCAGTCCGAGTGAAAAATTTACCCAAAGGGATCCAGCTCGAGTTGGTAAATTCAAAAGGTTTCCCGGAATGACCGGCCCATAAAATCTTCCTCATATGGATCAACCGAATCCCTCACACACATACAGAAAACACACACAAACATACAAATGGAAAATTTTTGGGTGAGAAACAGCAAGCCGGAGCAAATGTCCTGGAGCAATCCGTTTGTTGTTAGGACCGCCTTACAGAAAAAAAGCCGGTTACTGGAAGGATTCCTTCACGCTTTCGTAGATCTCACTCCCTTCCTTTATTGGTTTTTGTTCGAGCAATTGAATGATAGCACTCAACCAAAGACGGAACAGAGCTAGCTTGAGCTAGAGGTCGTGGGAACAGAAAATCCTTCACTTAAATACCACAATGGACCCTTTCGGTCGGAGTAGCTTGGATGATGATGGTTTTCTCTAAACCTGCCTTGAGGTGGTTGCATGGTGGTTAGCTCTCATTCGAGTCTTGAGTGTTTTTGTAACCATAATTGAAATCTTTTCCGGAGCCAATCGAAACAATTTTAAATAGACGCACATATGTCAGTTTCCTTTTTGGGTAGAATGTTACTAGGGTAGAAATTGTGAAGAGATTTCAGTGGATTTTCTACTATCCCACCTGTTGTGAGTGTAGAAAATCTTTGCAATTTATTCCGTAAGATCAATAAAACCATTGTTTTAATAAAATCGTTATTATTTATTCCGTAAGATCGCTTTAACCATTGTAATAAGATCATGTTATTTTTGGCTTCCTTCGGATTCATCCAGAGATTTTGTTAAAAAAATATCAGTAACTTGTTAAACGACGTTTGTAAGACAAAATTCAATTCATAAATCCTGTAGCACAATCAAGAAGTTGATAAGCACATCTTCAGAAGGTTCTGAAATGCAAGGATCAAGATTTTTTTTAAAAATATTGTACAGTATTTAATTGAAACTATTTCATTTTATGGTTTAATGGTTAAATGATGTGAACAACATTCGTTTGTTTTTTGTTGCTTAAGTTCTTCATTTTAAAAATGAATTAATTTCGAAACCTTTATTTCTAAGCGGAATGTGTTATTATTCTATGGATGGCCGTCGGAAGCAGGGGAGTCCCCCCCCATGAAGGTCCAGGAAAAGCAAGCAAGGATTTATAATCTACTCTGAAAAAATGGAACTATAAAGGGTGATACAGTCAAAATTTGGTCAATATCAACTTGACGTATTTCTTTCAATTTTGCATTTAAAAAACCTGAACACCCCTCATTTTGATGGTGTGTGTGTGTGTGTGTGTGTGTGTGTGTGTGTGTGTGTGTGTGTGTGTGTGTGTGTGTGTGTGTGTGTGTGTGTGTGTGTGTGTGTGTGTGTGTGTGTGTGTGTGTGTGTGTGTGTGTGTGTGTGTGTGTGTGTGTGTGTGTGTGTGGGTGTGTGTGTGTGTGTGTGTGTGAGTGTGTGTGTGTGTGTGTGTGTGTGTGTGTGTGTGTGTGTGTGTGTGTGTATGTGTGTGTGTGTGTGTGTGTGTGTGTGTGTGTGTGTGTGTGTGTGTGTGTGTGTGTGTGTGTGTGTGTGTGTGTGTGTGTGTGTGTGTGTGTGTGTCTGTGTGTTTGTGTGTGTGTGTTTGTGTGTGTGTGTGTGTGCGTACCTAGAATGTTGCTCCTATTTTGATTTTGGAATTCACTCTGCAGTTGTCAAAATGTCGTCCAAGAAAGAGGAGCAGCGTATCAAAATTTTGCTCGCGCATCGCAAAAATCCAAGCTACTCGCACGCAAAGCTGGCAAAATCGCTAAAAGTTGCCAAATCAACCTATACAAATGTAATTAATGTGTTCGGGGAACGTTTGTCGACAGCCAGGAAGTCTGGATCGGGGGGAAATCGAAAACCGGAAGCCGCTGAGACGATAAAGAGAGTTGCCGGTAGTTTCAAGCGAAACCCTAACCTCTCTCTCCGAGATGCCGCAAATAAGCTGGGTGTATCGTCTACAACCGTGCATCGAGCCAAAAAACGAGCCGGACTATCGACTAACAAGCAGGTAGTGACTTCAAGTCGCGATGATAAACAAAATACGACGGCCAAAGCGCGATCCCGGAGGCTGTACACGACGATGCTGACGAAGTTTGACTGCGTGGTAATGGACGAAAAAACCTACGTCAAAGCCGACTACAAGCAGCTTCCGTTTCAAGCACGGTGTACAATATAATAAGGTGATATCATCCCGATAGTGTCGTCATTACTATCCATCTAGTGATCCTCGGTGTATGCAGCATTATCTTACGCGCGCAAAACTTTTTGCCTGGCACGCTTTAGGCAGATAGTAATGACGTCAGTTGTTTACATTCAAACGAGTTGTTTACTCGTGTTAGTAGCCTACGTTCTATATTTATACCGTGCGTTTCAAGCACATGAAACTGTCAAAGTTCGCGAAGAAATATCTGATTTGGCAAGCCATCTGTACCTGTGGCTTGAAAAGCAGCATTTTCATAGCTTCCGGGACTGTCAACCAAGAAATTTACGTGAAAGAGTGTTTGAAGAAACGTCTGCTGCCTTTCCTGAAGAAACACGGTTGTTTCGTACTGTTTTGGCCGGATTTGGCATCTTGCCATTACGGTAAAAAGGTCATGGAGTGGTACGCCGCCAACAACGTGCAGGTGGTTGTTTATGGATTTGTCTTTGGTGAATGGACTTTACAGACTTTGTATCTTAAGATTATGGAACACTACTTATAGCTATTTTAAAACTACGTTTACACATGTTAAAATCAAACAGACAAGACAAGAACCCTCCCAACACGCCAGAGCTCCGCCCCATTGAGGAATACTGGGCTATTGTCAAGCGGAATCTAAAGAAGACAAAAAAACTGCTAAGGACGAGCAGCAGTTCAAGGTAAACTGGTTTTCTGCGGCGAAGAAGGTGGACAAGGTGGATGTACAAAATCTGATGACAGAGGTTAAGCGCCCGGCCATTCGGATTTGGAAAAGCGGAAGCATAACTGAATGGTTTTCCTGAATTTTATGCTAATTTAACTTGAAAAAGAAATTTAATTTTCAATAAACGATTTCACCGATTTACACGCGTTTTCGCTTGACCAGATTTTGACCGTATCACCTTTTATATCAAATTATATTAATTCAGTAATTTCGTTCAAGCGAACCTTACTTTTTTTAAACTGATACGAAAACCTCGAAAACTGATCCCAGGTTAAAATTCTGTTTCAATTTCTCAAAATTTTCTCACTTGTTAACTTAAATTCAGATATGAATATTGAACTTAAAATGAGGTGAAATTTATAAAGGAGGTTCTGTACCCATATTACCAAAATCATAATTGTATTTCTATTCTGATAATTTGGATACTGTATCATGTTTAGGGTTTTTGATTTTCAGTTTGAATCAACATCAGATAAAGGTAAAAAAAAGGCTGTTCCGATATCCTGGTTAAAATTTATTTTGCATTTCATTCAAAATAAGTCTCAGAAAAGTCAAAAAAGTCATACATAGGTGTTTTTAAAATTTAGACACTTATTTTCTGAGTATTAAAAAAGATAGAATAAAATTCATCCAGATTTTTTTTCATATTCAGATTCGACGTTCTTGACATCAATTCGAATAAAGAATTCAAACATATCAAAATTTCAAAATGTCGATCTAGAGTTTGAAAATCAAAATAAGTTTAACATTAAAAATTTGTACTTTAATTTAAATTCGCTCAGCGGAGTTCAGATTGAACTCCAAAATATCAGATTAAAAATTCATGATTGAAAGTTTTGAAATAAATATCTGTTTTTGGCTCATATTTACTTAAAAATTTTTTAATCATTTGATTGTTGCAATAAACTTTATTTAATAATTTCTGGAATTTCGATTAAAAAAATCGCGTTTTTTGTACCTTTTAGAACATAATATTGAATTAACTTTCTTAATTCAGATTTGAATTCCGCTCGTAAACAACCAACATGAAAAATATCCAGAAATTAATTCTTTGAAGATTCAAGTCGCAGGAAATCACAAACTAGATGATACAATTTAAAAAAAATTAATTTTTATATTCAATGTCACAATTCATCTGAAAATTTCAAACATACATTAGATTTAGAGTTTGCTTACAAATTTCGAATAATGAAAACATATTATCCACATGATTTTACTTTTGGTATAGATTATTGTATTTAGAAACAAGCTGATAAAGTTAGGTTGTCAGATTGTCCAATTTTATCCGGGTTTGCCCGGATATTTAATACAAAATTTAGGAAAAGTCCGGTCCGGCCCGGTTGCCCGGATTTCATAGAAAACCGCCCGAATTTTGACCGGATTTATTCACTTTTTTTGCCAAATGAAACAAAACAAATCCAAATGTGTTCCCTTTTTTTTATGCTTCAAAATCGAAAATTTCCGAGCAATTTTCTGAAACATAATCTTGAAACCTTTTTTGAAAGCCTCAAATACAATATTTACTAAAGTGATGAGTTTTAATAAAAAAAAAATTATTTAAGTTTTTTTTTCTTGATTTTTGTATTGTAATTTCTGGGTTTTGAACAAATTTGCCCGGATATTGCTCGGATTTTGGGTCGAAAATTTCGAAACAAATGCCCGGAATTTTCCAGGTTTTAAGATAAAATAGCCAGGATGTATCCGGCCTGTATGGGTGCTGAAAAAATACTGGCAACCTTATGATAAAGAGACAAGTAGTTTTAACGTACAAATCAAGCCACAAAACTCTAATCTCTTATATAACCTTTGGAAGTTTGATTTATTTCTATTGATGATAAAATTTTTTGAATTGCTCAAGAGTTTGGGAGATTAAGCTTATCTCATTTCAGCTTAATTTTTTTTTTGTAAATTAATGATTTTCATAAAACAAACTTATTCGGTGCTCAAATCAACCCGATTTTTTAATAATAAAAAATATTTAAAGCATCTTTGAAAGCAAGTTTCCTATTTTGTTATTGAAGAATGAATATTTAAATGAGGTAGCGCTGAGAGCCGTATTGGATTTTTTGTGACGTCACAAAAAGATTGTATCGTAATTTGTTTTAAAAAATGATAGAAATTTCAAAGAAAAATACGTTTTAGAACAAATATTTATTCCAATTTCATTTTGATTGTTTTGTTAAGCATATATTACATTATGATAAGAAGTGTTTTTAATCCTTTAAAGATACTTTTATCCTTTCCTTATTATATTTTTGAATGCAATGTCATCTTGAAGCTAAATCGAGCAAAAATGAAGAAGTTTTAAAAACATCTAGCTGGTAGTTATTGAGTGTTCAATTGATTTTCATGATTTGTATCCAACTGGTTTACCATAGACAATTCTTATGTAGAATAATAAACATCAATCAATGATTAGTTACTCAGTATTCTAAAATGCCATTAATATTTGTGTTTTGATCATAAGGAGCTTAAACTGCACTGACTGTATTTTCATCCAAAAGTCTTGGACCAAGACATTAAACTAAGATTATAGTTTTGCAAATTTAAATTGGAGAAAACCCACCATTTTATGGCACTTTGATGGTTTATTTAATAGAAAAGTTACTCGAAAAACCACCGTTTTTGAAGAGCAAGAATCCTACTATGTAGAATAACATATTTTCAAAGTGGAAATATTTCCAGCAGATTTTTTTTAATTATTAACGAAAGGGGCAAGTTTCATAGTAGTGTTCGTGATTGTGACGTTCGCAGTCTGTACGAATACTAGAGCAGGCTTGACTCGGAACATCTTTCTTCAAATATTACTTGGCTCTTATTGTACAAATATAGCTAACCATTTTGAAAATGGGATGAGTTTATATTCAAAAGTTATATTTCAAAACAAAAAACTATTAGTTTGAAACACTAAATAATTTTTAAAGTTTATTTTTTATTTCATTCATTTTTTGAGCCAAAATACCATACAAAAAATCAAGTTTGTGATGATTATCAGTGATGCTTTTTCCAAAAAAATTATGGAAAGATCATACCAATCATCGAAAAATTTAATTTACTGGGGAACAAACCATCCGTATCATCGAAGTCACAAGATTTTCATAAATCAGCTACAGAAAGCCTATCTCAGTAGTATCTAAACTTAATTAAGAAAATCCATTAAATCTGTTGAAAACAACTCACGAAGTGTAAATTTGAAAAAAATGCTTTTAATATCTGTAAAATTATGAATTTCCTGTGATTTTTAAATCTTTAAAGAAATTTGCTTAAAAATCGTGAAACCAACCATTTTCTGTGATTTGGACAACCTTGCTCAACATGCCGCAATGCAATGATCCTACACACAACTCCAAAATATCACTCAAAGGACTAACATCAGTTTTGGTTACAACAAGTCGAGAAAAAATGATGGGGACGCCAGATCATGAGTCTTTTATCTCAGGAACGACTGAACCGATTTCTTCTAACTTTACAACATTGAATTACTTGATGTCTCAAGATTTAGTTTATCACACAAAACTTGTTTTCTTCTCGTATTCTGAAGATTACAGCAGTTTACTTTAAATTCTTGTATCTCAAACAATAAACAAAATATTTCTTTATTACTACAAAACTCCTTTTTGCGCACGGTTGTTTTTCATTTATATACTGTTGAAATTTCAAAATTTATGCATATCCATTTTTAACCAATTTTTAACAATGAGTTGAACCACTGAAAAACATGTGCGAAATCAAGGTCATTAAAAAACACTATATTCCGACATGAATATCAACATTCTTTGATTTTGGAGGAAAATAAAATTTTACAAGATAAAACTACACACTTTTATTATTTCAACAATACCAAACTTGTGTAATTCGTATCGTATCGAAATTCGTAAAACAGCTGTATAAATTTTTTTACCGACTTTTCTGGAGGTTGGAACTTTAAGTGTTAAAAAAAAGTTGTTTCACAGTTTTTAGAATATATATCGAGTCTTCGAAGACAAAATATAAATGATGAAATCTTTTTGAATATGCGCACAGAACAAAATTCAATTGAAAGTCTCTTAGTTTCAAAAAATAATTTGAAGTTCCAGTGATTCTTCTCCATGAATTCAAGTGACGAATAGCACCATCAATTCGAACAAAAAACGGTTTTTTCCAAAAACCATGACTCTGGCGGGACTATTGGTAGTAAACTTGACTTTTACAATGTCTGGCACATCCTTATCCTTAAGGTTTAAAATATACTGTTTCGTACATGAATTGGACAACGGATCAATCTAAAAAAATTTCTTGTCTGAAAACACGACGATCAGCTGCTTTTTCTTTAACTTAGACAACAATCCGTTTGAACGCTCAAGTTGCAGTATATTCGTTTGACCAATCAATACATGAAGGAATTTGAGATATTCACTTCATTTGCCAGCCTCCGGATTGATCCTACAAGATTTCGCTACACTTTCGTCTTGACCGATTTTACCACTTTGACACTTCATGCAGATCGTGAACTTCCACTAACCAGCGTCCGTGGACATGGTCCACTAGATTGAGTCGATTTGGGGTCATTTTTTAACTTCTCAAACCCTTGGGTCAAAAAGGCTTAAGAACTTAAAAATTCTGCAAAAAATCATGGATGAGTTTTGAACCAATACGAAGCTTTTTGACCCCAGGGTTTGAGAAGTTAAAAAATGACCTCAAATCGACTCAGTCTAAAGGGTCCATCAAGGAGAGAAGGTTTTACGCGATAAAAAATCGCTAGATGCCTCATTGTTCACGTAAATTGACAGATGAAGGTTAGAACCAATACACCCAAAAAATATCCTCATAAATTGTCAAAAACATCCCAAATCCAAATGCTAAACATTTTCGCATTTTTTTTCTAGGTCATAATGTTTGTATACACAGCAAAAAAATCTGAATCCTTAACAACACTGAAATTGAAAAACCTTGAATATAGCATGACGTCGAACGCGATTTTTTTATGTAAATTTACAGATTGAAAAAAGTTGAATCCATAATAGCACTGAATTCGAAGGACATGAATATTACATGACACGGAATGCGATTATTTGATGTAAATTTCCATCACATATAATGTAAATAAAAAGAAGCATCACAAATGACGGAATTTTCAGTGCGAATTAAATATTAAACGTCTTTTGAAGTTTACAGACGTGGAATATTCAACTCGCACTGAAAATTCCGTCATATGTGATGCTTCTTTTTCGTTACATCATATGTGATGTAATTTTTCCAATTTTTTTGGTCACACGCAATTCTTAACAACACTAAATAAGAAATTTCTTAAAATTACACGTCATGGAATGTGATGACGACATTGAATTTGTGTTTAATCAATATTACAAACACTGAACATGATAATGTCATGTAAAATTATGAACTGTCAAGAACAGGACCATAGACAAATGTAAACAAAGTGTCAAGTCAAGTCGTGCACCAAAGTTTAAGCAGTTTTCCCGCGAGTGAGGTTCCCGGAGATCTTCGTGAAGCAGGGATGCGGTTCCGGAAGCGGCTCCACGTTAATCAACTTAGGATCCGGGGAAGAAAGTAAAAGTTTGAAGTGAATTCTAATAAAAAAAAGTGTGCTAAAAATGTTTGTCGCAAAGTAAAATAAATTAAATTAGTTATAAAAAGGTTTAATTTTTATGAAGAGATGAGAAAATTCCATTGTTGAATCATATAAACAAAAAATAAAACAAAATAAATTCCAATTGGAAAGTTTCTCTTCCAATATTCAGTGAGATTATAATTTACATCATTTTTATTTCACACGTTGCAAAATTTTACATCATTTTTATTTTACACGTTGCAAAATTTCACTGGCGTGTAATTTCCAACTAGCACTGAAAAATTCCGTCATATATTATGCTTCTTTTTATTTACATCACAATGTGATGTGATTTTACAGATTTTTTCGTAGTGTGTATTTCAATAAATCTTCTTTGGGTCATCGTTCAAATCAAACTGAAAAAAAAAATTAAAAAACCTTAAACTACCGGCTTTTAATTATAAGCTATAAACTAGCAATAAATCGATAAAAATATGTTTACAAAATCTTTTCTTGTAATCATAGCTCGGTTTATAACCTTTCAAAAATGCATTGAGAACAACAATGAAATTGATAAAATGTTGTACAGAAGCGATTTTTATAAGCAATCTTGGAACATAGTTTCCAAATTTAAGGAGGCGCCCTAGGTAAAACTCGAGTTTATGCCTCGATGTTAGGAGCGGTATTTTTTTTGGGGAAAAAAAAGAAAACAAACATTGATACTTTCTAATCAATAAATTATTTTCGTTTCCTGAAAAACGAGCTACCGCTAGTGACTAAATTCATAACAGAACGTAATAAAAATGATGATAAATTCTAGGGTCCTTATTCTAGATTAAGCCTGTACAGATGAAATAGAATCCTACATTCATATTATTGGAAAAAAAGTAATCACTAAACTGCTAGAATCTGGGCACGTGCGCCTGGTATAAAGACAGCAAATAACTGTCCAGATTATTTGAGATCACTCCTACCGCTTTTTGCCTACGAACAAATGCTTCTGGCGCCACGAACGCCATTCCAAGTTGCCTATCAATATCACACTACATAAAAGCTCAGCCAACCGGACCACCCACGCAGAATTTCCGGTAGAAGAGCAGCACACGCACCATTCATAAAATAATTCTGATCCGGAAAATGTGACTACATCCGGGAAATAATAAAATCATAGGGCTTATTCGACATGATTAAAAAGAAAGTCGTGGGCTTTTTAATCAAGTTGTTTCGTTGTGTATTCAGATTTTTTTTTGATGTTTAATCAAAATATCTGTAGAATCAAAGGCAAAGTTTTATATTTAAAAGCATTGCTTCCTAATAAAATTGATTTTTAATTCTTGTCAAAACTAATAAAAACTAATCTGAAAATGTGCTTGGATTGCTTTATGTCAAATGTATTTTTTTTAAATTTCACCCTCACCCTGGATGATTAGACAAAATTTGGAACGCAATTTGTGGTTCAAACTTTTATCGTTTGAAACCTTTGAAATTTACTTAAGCAAATTTTCTTAAAATAAATATGCTTATTTTATGGCTGACAGTTCATATTCTAAATATGACAGAAATCCTAATGAAACATCAAATCCAGATCTACCAATTCTGAAGCTAGAAAAAGTATCCCGGAATCCCTCCTTCCTTGACTTTCATCAGCAATCAACCTGATAGAGAATCAACTTTCAACGGACTTGCTCCGGACACGTTAAAATCCACGTGGCGAAACCTGCAGATAGACACAAGAATAACGCTCTTGCTCCGGCTCGTTTGAATTGGTTCGGAAAGGTATCATTTCTCATAACAACCCGGGTTTCACCAGCCTTTTTTCCTCGATCGAGGTGTGTGTTTGACAGGGGAATTGAAATTTATAAAGAAAAGAAAACCTGTGCGTGAGTGACTGTGTGTCTGTGTATGGGTGTTTTTTTTTTCTACCTCTCCTACGTGGGATCAAAGGTATACCGTCTACCTGTCATTCTTATGTCATCTGTCGTCGAATCTGATAGGAACGGATTCAATTTTGTTGACACCGGTGCTTATGATTTTATTTTTTGCTTTCTTCTCTGGAATTGAAAAGGGTAAAACGTGGTAGGACTAATGGTAGCAATTTTTTTTTTTTTTTGCTTAAACTGTTTAATGAGATACTTTTGTCATGTGTGAGGGTTTCCATCTCCAAAATAGGTCAACTTCATTGGGTAAAATTGACAGACATGATATGTTGGGATGTGCCTTTTGCTGCTTTATTGATTAAAATATTAAAAAGGTAATTTAAATATTTTTGAACCCTTTGCAAAACAATCTTCTAGTTTTGATTCTAGTTAATGATGAAAAAGTATCTCATCATAAACTCAAGGAATTTTCAAACAACTAGTGATAACTTGTGTGAATAAAAATTCAGAACATCGTGCACCTTATGACTAAGCTTTTCTATTCCAAAAACTTGAAAAAAAAAATCAGGATCAAGTCAACAATATTTGATGGTTTAAGTAATACCTTCGAGACAAATAGTGTTCATTATATAAACTGAATTTTACACTTCTCTTAGCTTTTTTTTAAAAAAAGAAGCTTATCTTGTAGCTTATCTTAGCTTAGCTTAGTTGACTACGCATATCCACCTTAAAACATTGAACTTGAAGTGCTTAGATATGATCATTCATTCAAAACTTCAGATAACATTGTTGATTAAACTTTGCACAATTTAAGCACTTCAAATTCCATGATAGCTGGCGTGGCTAAGCAGAACATGTTCTACCTCGCCAATGCACAGTGGTCAAAAATGCGAAAAACGTGATCGTTGCTTATAACTTTTTTAGTTCACATTTTAGCTTGTAAGTGTCTTCGGAGAAGTTTTTCAGTAAAATCAGCTCTATAATTAAAACTTTTAGTTTTCTGATTAATCCCCCTACAAGTGAGATAAAATTTCTAACTTCTCTGTTCTAGGTTTTAGCTCTTTGATGTCTCCGACAAACTTGTTTAATATCGAATTTTCCACAACTCTGTCTCAGATGTCAAGTTTCTAAAATAATTATTCTCAGAGATATCGGCGAAATAAGAAACTTAACCTCTAAAAATCAGTTTATTAATAATAACTTTTTTCAGTTAATTTTAAGTTTAATAATATGTTCCACAAAGTTGTTTGTCTTACTAAAATACACCACTTTGTTGAACATTTCAAGTTTGTAAAATGTGATACTTCAGAGCAATGTTAAAAAGATTAATGAAACTAGGGCTTTTTTACGCCTTATTTTACAAACACCGGGCAACATCGGGCAGCCCGCTTTAGATGCAAAATGAAGTCAAAGATTTCGTCTACAAGATGCAGGTACAACCGTCTGTATCCACTTGTATCCAAGCGAGGTACATCCGTTTTACTTCTCCATATTTGCATTTAAAACAAAGATTTCTATGAAACTATAGCGCATTTTACCACGTGTGTTTTCTTCTAGCTTTTCCTTGCGCGATGTCAGAAGCAAAGGTTTGGAGGCGCATTTGTATTATTAGCATCTCCAGCTTGTAGAGGATATCTAATTCAATTGAACACACAATAGCCTGATGCTAATAATACAAATGCGCTTCCAAACCTTTGTTTCTGACATCGCGCAAGGAAAAGCTAGAAGAAAACACACGTGGCTATACTTTCATAGAAATCTTTGTTTTAAATGCAAACATAGAAAAGTAAAATTGAAGTATCTCGCTTGGATACAAGTAAATACAGACGGTTGTGCCTGAATCTTATAGACGAAATCTTTGACTTCATTTTGCATCTAAAGCGGGCTGCCCGATGTTGCCCGGTGTTTGTAAAATAAGGCGTGAAAAAGCCCTTTTTTCGGTAATCTTTTTAACATAGCTCTGAAGTACCACATTTTACAAACTTGAAATGTTCAACAAAGTTATGTATTTTAGTAAGACAAACAACTTTGTGGAATATATTATTAAACTTAAAATTAACTGAAAAAAGTTATTATAATTAACTGTTTTTTAGAGGTTAAGTTTGTCGAAGACATCAAAGAGGTAAAACCTATAACAGAGAAGTTAGAAATTTTATCTCACTTGTAGGGGGTTTAATCAGAAAACTAAAAGTTTTAATTATAGAGCTGATTTTACTGAAAAACTTCTCTGAAGACACCTGTTGGGGCCAGCAAACAGATTTCTAATATCTGCTTTTTATTTGCAGTTATCATAAATTTTGTGTTCAAAAATGGCCGTTTTGCATGAGCCATAACTTCAAATAGAGCAAACCAAAAAATTCCAACTTTAATTCGTTTGAAAGAACATATTAAAGTATACATTATATCAAAAAACTGGAGAGGTGTTTTTTGTTTAAAGCTTTTTATTTACATTTGAACTTGACCAAAACTGCCATTTTTCATATAACAAAATATATAACTTTTGCTCTGCGACATGGAATTCTTCTTTGCTTTCGCACCCTAAGTCAAAAATTCTAAATTTTTTACCACTACAAAAGCAAAGTTTCCTATTCATAACCTTTTGTAAAAATTTTGAAAGACTAACATAGCCAGAGGGGCACAAATGAAAAAAAATTAGGATTCTTGATTATTAATGTATAGAACCATAAACTGAAAACAATGAATTACTAACTACCCAGCAAGAAAGTCTTGAATTGTATTTTTCTTAGAAGGAGTTATTATTCACTTACATATGTCCTTTTGACTGTGAAAGCCAGTTTTGGTTTCTCCGGTGATCATTGTGATCAAACCCAAGTAAACCACACAGTTTTCAGTTCAAGAGTTTCGATTATTCGTGATGAACGTTCAAAGGAAAGTTATAGTCGTTCACTGGCTGAAGGGGCCTAGTGAAAAAGATGTGGTTGAAGTTCTGTTAAAAATGGATCCGAAGCTGTGTTTGGACTTCGAGCCGAGTGGTCGTCTTTATTTTGCTGCAAAGTTTCGTTTGGCGTTGAGTAGCCTAGCTACTGATAAAGAGTGCTTTTGTTCTAAACACTTGTATATATCCAGTCGGGAATTGGTGAGGCAATGGGATCCAAAATGGAAGAGGCGCGAACCAACTCGCTCAGAATCTACTTTGGATCAGGAAAGTGTGAGCCAGCAGACTTCGAAATTTTTCGGTTCATGAAGCTGAAAATGGGTTTGGTGTGTGGAAATCTGCTAGCGATGTACAAGGAGCCCAGGGAGCACTGTGTATATCTTAAATTCAAAACTGAGCAACTTCTTAAAGACACGCTATCGCAGTTGCCATCTACCATGGAATTCACCTACAGCGACAATAGCTCGACGACAGTAACGTTTTCTGAAGCATCCATCGTATTTAAATACGTTCGGATTTTTAATTTACCGCCGGAGATAACAGATAAGGAGATATCCGATGTGTTTACTAAATTTGGAACAATACAACGAATGGTGAGGGAGAAGTATGGTAGCGAGACAGGTTTCCCAATTTGGACGGGTGTGCGAGGTCTTCACATGGAGATAAAAACTGAGATTCCTGCAACGGTGCACGTCCAGAATTTTCAAGCCCGAGTGTTTTACGAAGGTCTTTTGAACAAGTGTTTTGTCTGTGGAAGTGTAGATCATATAAAAGCAAACTGTCCTAATCGAAATACGGTGAACAAAAGGTTGGCTCGTCAAGCTTTACTATATAGTGACGTTGCAGCTGGGCCAAGTAGAATGCTTGCAACGGCTAGTGCCGGAGAAGGTATTCACGTTGCTGGATCGAACGAAACATCTGTAACAGGAAATGAAGAAGAGATCTCGGAGGAAAGTGAGCCAATTCTGGTTATTGAAGATGAAGGAAGCAGCAACGGTAAAAATACTGAGCAGCCATCGGAAGTTTTGGAAAATTCTGATGATGTAGAGCATAATGGAAAAGGTGCAGCGACGGAAGAGACGAAAAAACATTTTGAGCGGTCGAAACGCGGTAGACAAGAATTGAAAACGAACAACAGAAGTGGTTCCGAAACTTCGACTGAATCTGATTCGGGATTAATCAATGTACCATCTTCGCCTAGTTTTTTGGAGGCACAAAGTGCACTTACAAGAGCAAGATCGAAATCGAAACAACAGAAAAAACATTAACATCCTTTCTCTCTCGGCTCAGTAGTTTGAAGCCTTGCAATGTAGATAAGGTTTTTTAAAAAATTTGAAAAAAAAACATGTAACTTGAATAAATGTATGTAGAGGACAAGGAACATTGAAAAATGTAATATGAAATGGAATTAATCATCAAGGGATTGTTGAAATTGTAATGAGATAATTATTTGTGAAATAGTTTAAAAAAGGAACTCAACACAACTGTAGATTTTAATTATTTGAAAAATAAACATAAAACTTGAAAAAAAAAAAAAAAAAAAAAAAAAAAAAAAAAAAAAAAAAAAAAAAAAAAAAAAAAAAAAAAAAGCTTTCGAAATTAACATTTAAAAAGGAATTAATTAATTAAATTAATTTGGTGGATCATATAGTGGAAAGGTTGTTGAAATATTCACAATATGATTCTACATTTCCGGAAAAAATGCATCAACTGATTTTCAAATGGGGAGCATATGGTAGCTCAAACCACAGCAGGTATAAATGTATTTTGAACGAACCTTTACCTTTTGATCTTCAAATTATTTCAATATAGATTAAATCAATCAATCATTGACGTAGATGATGAAAGAGACATGCGTGAATACAGCGATTCACACATTTTCGCGCTTTCTCTTGTTCCGTTACGTCTCGTAGATAAATCTAATGGGGTACAAAACGTTATCTGGAGTAACGATTGCTCATCCTCAGTGAGTTTGTGCAGACCTATTAGGCTCATTTTTGCTAAGGAAAGTGCAGATCTAACAAGATTCGTTGGGAATGTTCATGAAGATCGCAGATCGTCTTTGTATGGACAAACCCACTTGGAAAGTCAGGAAAACCAATATAGAAGTGAATGAACGGCGTCAAAGTCTTCGAAACATACTAAAAAAACAACTGAATTTATGTATGGGAGAGTGGGGAATCATGGGCCACTTTTTTTCGTTGTTCCATAACTTCTATATTATAAAAGATAAAATGAAGGTAAAAAATGATTTGGATTTCTACATTTTCAAGGTATCATAAGGTTTTTTTTTTAAATTTTTAATAAATTATTTTCCTCAAGATCTGACTGTTTGAAAAAAAGCAATATTTTTTGGATTTTGAAAAATGGTGGGGAATCGTGGGCCACTAAATCCAAATTGACCAAATAACATGCAAAGTTTATGAGTTGACCCAAAACTGTGATTTCCTGATTCATTTCGTTATTTAAAACCATTTTCAGATGATGAAATAAAAAAGAGAGCTGTGTATGATCGCCTTGATTCCAAAACCTGGCTCGCGAACGTTTTAGCAAAATTTCTTATTTAGGAAGGACAAAATATTTTTCATAACTCTTCATTTAGCATAGGAAAACTTAACAGATAGGTAAAACGTATTTTATGTTCTGAATGTGTATAAAAATATAAAAATATAGGTGATTCAAGATGTGTGGCCCACGATTCCCCACAAGCTATGATTTGCAAATTGGTTGCGTTTGTGTGACTTATTGATGTTTCATCAAAAATTCCTTTTCCACGTGAAAGATCATGACAAAACTAAGATCATAAGCGTATGAGCATATTTTTGTTATGAACTTAAGGTTCCCCATCGATGAAATTAGTGGGTGTTTTTTTAATTGTGTAATTAAATTTTTCTAACTTTTTTTAGCTTGATAAATAAAAAAAGCATATGATGCGTATTTCAGTTAACAAAATATAGGAATATATGCTCACGCAAAGCGACGACGATGACAATTAGTTTGAGATTTTTATCTCAACACACATCTGAGATATTAAAAGTGGCCCACGTTTCCCCATGGCCCACGATACCCCACTCTCCCCTATTGATGAGCCTAGGGTCACCGGTGGGAATTCCAATACAGGAAATATTGCCAGGAAATTCTTCGAGAAACGGATTGAAGTTGCACAAATTACGGGACTGAATGTCCAGCTTTTGGAAAAGTTTTACGTGATTTTAACCATACAACCAACAGTAGCTCGTTTGAAGGGTATGCTGAAGAAACTCGGGTGATTTATAACAATTTATATAGCTGGTATCCCGTTTCTCCAACCGTACACAAATTATTAGTGCATGGAGCAGCAGTCATAAAACATCATATTTTACCCATAGGCATGTATTCGGAAGAAGCTCGTGAAACAAGAAACAGAAGTTTACGATGATTCCGAGGAAACCACTCCAGAAAGTTCGATCGTGTGGTTAGTCTGAAGGACGTTTTTAAAAGACTCCTCCTGACATCAGATCCGTACTTCTCACTATCCAATAGAAAATGTATGAAATATTCAAAAATCAGCCTTCCTGAATGCAGCCGTCATTTGATCTGTGACCCCTAACGCGTTTTTTTTATTAGTTTCATTATTGCTAGAATATAAGTGTTTTTTTTTGTTTTCTATAAATTTTTTATTGATTTCTCAAATAAACTATTTTTCCGTTTTTCCGTTTCTGTTAACTATAATGATGATATAAATGTTACGATGTGTACGGTTATTCCTCACGTAGCCAAAAGTAGTCAAAAATAATATAGAAAGGTTATATGAAAAATGGCAATTTTGGTCAAGTTCAAATGTAAATAAAAAGCTTTAAACAAAAAACACCTCTCCAGTTTTTTGATATAATGTATATTTTAATATGTTCTTTCAAACGAATTAAAGTTTGAATTTTTTGGTTTGCTCGATTTGAAGTTATGGCTCATACAAAACGGCCATTTTTGAACACAAAATTCATAATAACTGCGAATAAAAAGCAGATATTAGAAATCTGTTTGCTACAAAAGATGCGCATAATGATTTACTAAATACTTGCTGAACACATGATTTTGATAAGTTGATACCCAACAAAGTTATAACAAAAAAACTTGTTTTTGTAGGACCACCCTAACTTGTACACGAAAAATCACCATAAAACCTAAACGTTAATAGATAGACATTCAAAGTCTTCTATAAAGTTTCATCAATTATGTTGTTCTACATAATTGCTGAACACAATACAGCACTATCTTCTTACAGTAAAAAAATAATTTTCGTATCTAAGGAGTTTTATGAACCACCCTAAAAATATTTCATTCAAAAGTAGCGCCTTGTGATGTTGTACAACTTTGTCTTGGACACCAAATGTCTTGAACCTAAGGCAAGAGCGCAAATAATTGTTTCCCGCTAAATTTCATTTCTGGACCACTGTGCAGTGGACTGTATTTTCAATGCCTTTGCAAATGCGACTGACCCACATGGGTGACTCGTTAACTCTCTTTCTATCTACAAACCAGCTGCTATCAGCAGCACGTAATTACCGATCGAGTATGATCGATTATCGGTCATTCCGTTTTCCACTCTGCCACACGCATTGTTCGTCCTGACCACTGGAGATGCGTGTGGCAGAGGTAAAACAATTGTTGCTGCTTGTGGCTGACGCGGATATCAATGATCGATCATCTTTTGGCTCGCGCTGTTGCTGTTTGGCGCTAACAACACCTATAAGCTAAAATGTGAACTAAAAAAGTTATAAGCAACGATCACGTTTTTCGCATTTTTGACCACTGTGCAATGGTTGCTACTCCGTGATAGATCGAGGCCATCAGCTTTGTGCAAGGGTCATAAGAATGGTGCTTGGGACAAGAAGTTCATTTTCAATGCACCAAACTCATGCTTTCCCTTTGCAAAAGATCAATAACGGCGCTGCGCCGGCCACGTCTTACTAATCAATGAGGAATGAAGGAAGGATTGTTAGTAGGACACTTCAAATTTCTGTCCCTTCATATTCCAAAGATTATTTTTGAAAAATCCTGAAACAAAAGTAAGTCAATATCACCAACACCAACTGGCTATACGTGTGCTAGTCTATATTTAAATATCCAAGGAACGGGTTGAGTTAGTAGAAGAAAGGTTTAAGATCAAGATCCATTTTAGTGAATGATCCTGCGATCGTGGTTTCCTATAGCTCCTTGGCTTTTAGATTTTTTTAAGTGAAACTCCTAATTTCTATCTTTGAGGCAGTGATAAGAAGTTTAATAATAAAGTTATAAACGTGTTTATTTTTTTTAAACTACCTTGTTTTTCTTATTCTTGTTCCTGAATCACTTATTGTGTTTTCAAAAACTACCCTTGAGTGCAAAGATACTTTATCATACTTTGAAGAAGGAATTTTACACTTCTCTTGTATTTATAGTGTTAAGAGGAGTTGTTCAAGTCCTCTGCTGTGCAATGTTTAATTTTTTGATATTGTGCAAATTATTTTTGAGTGCAAGTATGCTTAAGGAGATACTGGAATCTTTTTTTTAACTTAACTTAAAAACTAAAAAAAAAAGTAAAATGACTAACTTATACTGTTAATTGATCGTTTCCAATCAGAAGTGATCAGGATAAAATCAAAATGATTTGGAAATGGTTGTTCTGGATCTTCCATAGTGTCCATTTGGGTCCATGATTCAGTCGTAAATCAACGTCCGAATCAATACACCAATCAATATTGGTCGGAAAGCAGGAAAGTTTAGGATATGCCTATTTTCTGGGATATCGTTCAAAAAAATCAGAACCTAATCAGTGAGTTTTTTTCTCAAACTGAAGATTTTTATTTAAGAATCATCTTTCTCGATAAACCGCTAGTAATTATAAGCAATGCGAAAAATGTTAAATGAGTTTCTATCGCTTCGTCTCCCGTGTTCGTTAAAAAAGGATATTTTGATGTAAGATATAAGTTGCAAATCAACATTTTTAAGTCCTTTATATCTGAAACTAGAGTATCTGGACAAAACCTGAAACCTAATTTCAATTTCAAATAACAAATTTATAAAAGAACAGTTTTTTCAATATCACAAGGCATCAATATACACATGTTTCCTTAGTGCAAAAATTTTATGAACCAAATGTCGTTAACTCGCTAAATCCAAATATGCTATTATTTTTTCTCAATTAGCTCTCTTTACAGTTTCGAAGGTTTTGAACCTTTATTTTAAAAATTTTGATAGTACATAGTTATTCTGCAGTTTTACCAAAAAGTGCACCGATCTGACCAACCGAACACATAAATGCCCAGCCTCAAAAAAGTCCATCCAAAAAATTCAGACAGCTGCAACCTGCAAACCACTGATTCAATTCTCACAATCTTGGCATTGTTGAATTACTTGAAATGTCTCGTTTTAGATTGTTAAACTTAACTTTTCTCTAAGCTTAAAGGACTTTTAGATAAGTATAAACATGTCGTAGTAAAACAACTGGGTTTAACTTTGTTACCATCTAATATTCAATCAAGAATCCAGAATACTAGTTTCAGAGATACAATGCTACATTTTAATTAGAAAATTTAAAAGTATGACTGTTTCTGGTACCGTTTTAGAATGTTTTGAGCTTTAGGGGCATCCATAAATTACGTAATGCTCCTAGGGGGGGGAGGGAGTAAGCTTGATCGTTACGAATTGTGACATAGAGGAGGAGGGGGAGGAATGCTCATCGTTACGTAACAATTTTTTCCTTAAAAATTTCAGTTTCATCTCAGCTATTTTGATGTCATGCAATTTTAGCAGAATGATAAGCAAATCAAAATCAGCTTAACATTTGTGAGCTTCAATATGATTTAAACTGGATTGTAACCTTTCCTTTTTAAAGATTCTGAGATAGATTCCTTAAAATGTGTATTGAATATCCGTGAAATAACCGTTGGAAAACCGAATATTGGGTGCGTTTATTCCCAAGAAATCAATTCAACCATAAGACAGAAATTTTACTATTTTTGCTCAATTGATTTAAAAAATGCAATTTCGATTATTCTGACGAATATTACTAAGTGGAGTATATTTTGCGTAACAAGTTATGCTCTTTGAACAAAATAAATTAAACAAGGTAGATCATCAGTTAACAAGCACAGAGCAACTCGTAATAAGGCATTAAATTTATTTAATCAGAGAATTATCATCAATGAGTACTAAGAAGCGATTCTCATTGATATTAATGTCGTTTTAAAGAATGTTAAAAACATTTAGGTTAAAATCTTTTATGACCTCCGAAAATCAGTATTTAAAAACATGAGAAAATCGGTGGAGGAGGGGGGGTAATTTTCAGCGTTACGTAATTTTCATGGGGGGGTACGTCGAAGCGTTACGATTTGTGATATTCGGGGGGGGGGGGGGGGTGGTCAAAAAAGTTCATTTTTGCGTTACGTAATTTATGGATGCCGCCTAATTAATAGACTTGTTGAAGACTGCAAACCGTTTTGACTTCATCTTTTGAAAATAACTAGTACGAATGCTTTTAAAAAATTTATATAATATTCTGTAATTTCCTATCATTTTTTAAAGTTATTTATCATGACTAAATATTTTTTAAATACTGCTACATCATTTATTTTTTAATTTTTTAACATAAATAGTTTTTCGTGCATCCTAAAATCTTTCAAATGATGATTAGGATTGGCATAAAAATTTCTTCAGTTAAAATAAATAGGAATCTTATTTCATCGGTGGTTGAAATCTAAAAATTTGCATCAAAATCTGCCTCAAATTTAAGCTTTCCAAAATTTCTTCTGCGCATATCCGGGCTGGGCAAATGCTGGCTATTTTATTTAAAACCTAGCGAAATTCGGGCATTCTATTTTAAAGTTTTCAAAGCAAAATCCTGGCAATATCCGGGAAAATTTGACAAAAATCCAGGAAACATTAAAAAAAATGAGGAAAAAACGTTTAAATAAATATTTTTCCATCGAAAAACATAAGCAGATTTTAAATCGTATTTCAGGTTCCCGAAAAATAGTTTATGTTTGTTTTTATTAATCCACCATGAAAATTTCATTTAAGGGCGACAAAGTTTTTAATAGTAGGGGAGAGTGGGGTATAATGGGCCACTTCTTTTCTTTGTTTCATAACTTCTTTATAAGAAAAGATAACACGAAAAAAAAGTGAAAGGTTTTCTACATTTTTAAGGTATCATTAGGCATTTTTTGTTATTTTTTAAATACATTAATTTCCCAAGATTGAACTGTTTAAAAAAAAGTATTTTTTTTTGGATTTTGAAAAACTGTGGGGAAACGTGGGCCCCTAAATCCAAATTGACTAGATAACGTGCAAAGTTTATTAGTTAACCCAAAACTAAAATTTCATAACTCATGTAGTTTTTTTGAAGCGATTTCAGATGAGGAAACAAAAAAGAGTTGTGTATGATCGAATAGATCCTAAAACCTTGCTCGCGAATTTTTCGGCAAAATTCCATATACAGGATTTTCGTTCGTCTCTGTCGCATTAGAAAAGATGGACAAAACATTTTTCATTTGGCATAAGAAAACTTTACAAATAGTATAAAGTATTTTAAGTTCTGAACGTGTATAAAAATACCAAAATATAGGTGGCCCAAGATACCCCACAAAATGTGGCCCACGATTCCCCACAAGTAATGATTTGGAAATTGGTTGCGTTTGTGTGACTTATTGATGTTTCATTAAAATTTCCTTTTCCACGTGAAAGAACATGACAAAACCAAGATCATTAGCGTATGAGCATATTTTTGCTATGTACTTGAGGTCTCGCGAGGATGCAATTTTGCGGGTGCTTGTTTAATTATGTAAGTGCATTTTGCTAGGCTAGTTTCATAAAATAAGCATATGATACGTTCATTAGTCAACATCATATAGAAAAACATGCTTACGCAAAGCGACGACGATGGCAGTTGGATAGGGATTTTTATCTAAACACACAGCTGCGATATTTGAAGTGGCCCACGTTTCCCCATGGCCCACGTTACCCCACTCTCCCCTATTGATGCAATTTGAATTTTTCGTTCGATTTCCCAATAAAAAATGTGAATGAATCCATCCAAATATCCGAATCAGCATATTTTCAACAAAATTTGAGCAAGCGTCCCAAACCTTTCCCAATTTTGTTTAGTTAATATTCGGGCAAGTCTGAGTAAAATCGAATTATCTGGCCATCTTAATTTTGTTTATTTGATTTGAACTATCAATAATTTTTTTTTATAGAAAGCATTCTATTTCGAAAAAAAAAATTAAAATAAAATCCAATTTTCAAAAGTAAAAGTACCTAGAACAATAAAACTTTCAGGTTCGAATTGAATTTATGCAAACTCGAACCTAGTAAAAGATATTAGTTTGAAATTTGCATCATCAACAATGTTGAACAATACGACAAAACATATGGAACACCCTGCAATTTCTTTAAGAGACGATACACATTTTTATTATCAATAACTCTTCTTAAAAAATCAATTCCTGTTGATGGATTTTAAATAAGTTTTTCAAAAGAAAAAACTTGCAAAATGAACTCAAATTCTACTTAGTTTTTGTCATTTTTAGCAGAATAATATAAACGATCTCTTTCAATTAAAAATCGCTCCCGAAAAAGTCATCTTGATAATATTAGCATTTTCGAGATGAATCTGAATCTGAAATTTTGAACCTGACATCAAAATTTGAATTTTAAATCTGTTTCGGATGTGATGAAAGAAATTAGAGAAACATGAACTATCAAAGAACGAAAGAACATAAGCCGTAAATATCATGAAAATTTCGAAAAAGATACAACGGCTCACCGACAGGACTTGAACCTGCAATCTCCGCTTCGGTACAACGGCGCGTTAGCCAATTCCACCACGGTGAACGTGATGGAACCGGCGAACACGAGCAATCGAGCTCTGCCGATCAACTGCTGGACCTTCTATCGAAACACCATGTATATCCCGCATGTGATCTTTCCCTCTATTGATCTCTCTTGTTTCTCTAACCCCACCCATCGACTCGGGATTTTAGCCGAGCGAGCACATGGTCGATTGCTTCGGGTTTGCCGCAACTTACGGTCAGATGAAGAAGCAATCAGTGCCGCTCAAGGTTCCGAGCAGACCAGTTACACAGGGAGGTGTTGCTCTGTTGAAATCAATACTGATGTTATGAAATCGCTTGGTACATCTTTGTACCTGAAAATGATCACATTTTCATATGTGATGAAAGAAATTAGAGAAACATGAACTATCAAAGAACGAAAGAACATAAGCCGTAAATATCATGAAAATTTCGAAAAAGATACAACGGCTCACCGACAGGACTTGAACCTGCAATCTCCGCTTCGGTACAACGGCGCGTTAGCCAATTCCACCACGGTGAACGTGATGGAACCGGCGAACACGAGCAATCGAGCTCTGCCGATCAACTGCTGGACCTTCTATCGAAACACCATGTATATCCCGCATGTGATCTTTCCCTCTATTGATCTCTCTTGTTTCTCTAACCCCACCCATCGACTCGGGATTTTAGCCGAGCGAGCACATGGTCGATTGCTTCGGGTTTGCCGCAACTTACGGTCAGATGAAGAAGCAATCAGTGCCGCTCAAGGTTCCGAGCAGACCAGTTACACAGGGAGGTGTCACATGCGGGATATACATGGTGTTTCGATAGAAGGTCCAGCAGTTGATCGGCAGAGCTCGATTGCTCGTGTTCGCCGGTTCCATCACGTTCACCGTGGTGGAATTGGCTAACGCGCCGTTGTACCGAAGCGGAGATTGCAGGTTCAAGTCCTGTCGGTGAGCCGTTGTATCTTTTTCGAAATTTTCATGATATTTACGGCTTATGTTCTTTCGTTCTTTGATAGTTCATGTTTCTCTAATTTCTTTCATCACATATGAAAATGTGATCATTTTCAGGTACAAAGATGTACCAAGCGATTTCATAACATCAGTATTGATTTCAACAGAGCAACACCTCCCTGTGTAACTGGTCTGCTCGGAACCTTGAGCGGCACTGATTGCTTCTTCATCTGACCGTAAGTTGCGGCAAACCCGAAGCAATCGACCATGTGCTCGCTCGGCTAAAATCCCGAGTCGATGGGTGGGGTTAGAGAAACAAGAGAGATCAATAGAGGGAAAGATCACATGCGGGATATACATGGTGTTTCGATAGAAGGTCCAGCAGTTGATCGGCAGAGCTCGATTGCTCGTGTTCGCCGGTTCCATCACGTTCACCGTGGTGGAATTGGCTAACGCGCCGTTGTACCGAAGCGGAGATTGCAGGTTCAAGTCCTGTCGGTGAGCCGTTGTATCTTTTTCGAAATTTTCATGATATTTACGGCTTATGTTCTTTCGTTCTTTGATAGTTCATGTTTCTCTAATTTCTTTCATCACATATGAAAATGTGATCATTTTCAGGTACAAAGATGTACCAAGCGATTTCATAACATCAGTATTGACTGTTTCGGAAATTTAATACGTTTTCTGAAAAGAACATAAAAACGGTTTCTGAATTTAGAGATATGAGCCAATAATTGAAATCAGTTTCGGAGCCCTCAATCATGAATCCATTACTATAATTCGGATGTTTCGGATTTAAATATTTACTCTTTTTTCAAATTATGTATTTCTAATCTAATGATCAAATGATCTGATCAAATGATGAACCTATATCGCCATTTTGAAGCCTTGATATGTTTAAATTTGCATAGTAATGAAGTTTATGAACTTAGAATCTTAAAATGAAACAAAAAATCAAAATGATTTCTAAGTGTTTTTTTTTATATTCGGAAAATTATTTACTAAATTTGAAAAATGCTTATGAGTTTCAAAAATCATGGATCATATTATGAAGTACATGTTAAACCAAATTTTAACGACGATTTCAAACACAGCTTTTTATTTCAATTTTTCATGATGATTCGAATCGAAAATCAAGAATCCTAAATTGGATACATAATCCGAAATATTAAAGCACAAATACAGTTTCGATTTTGATTACAAGGAATCAGAATCTCTGAAATGAGCAAAATCTTATTTAGAATTCAGTGTTCAGAAATGAGTTATCTTCTACCAATTAGTGAGAAAATTTTGAAAAACTGTAGCTCAGTTCTGAATCTGGGTCTAGTTTATGAGTTTTTGACATCAGTTCTGAGTCAAGATTGTTACTATCAAAAAACCTTAGTACATTATCAAAATTTGATTAATAATAACAAATTTTTAGTGTAGAGTAGAATACCTCGATGGCATTTGATGGATCATCTAGAAATTCTGCTTAATGAAGCAGAGCAACTATGCTGTTGGCTTACAAAATGTTAACAAATTTATTTTTTGAGTCATTATTATTTGGTGAAAAATTTTACAAAATATGACACGAAGTTTTTTTCATTACTTTCAAAAGTTTCGGACATGCAAAAATAAGAATAAAAATATCTTTTATTATACTATAACAAACTATATAATACAACATTTTCAAAGCAGGGATGAACTCTCATCTTTTTTTTGGAAATTTTTTTTTTCTTAAATGATCGTTACGGGTCAGCTGATCCCTAGAATTTATAAAGAAATATTTTCCTTCTAAATAAATAATTGATTCCAAATCAACATGGTTTTCATTTGTATTTAATGATTTTTTATATGTCTTTATTTGAGAAGTTTTCAGCCATAGGCTGGTTTCCCTCTGTTGAAATGATATTGAATACGTTCAAACTGGAACAATTTCAAATAACCATGAATATGAATATTTTTCAATCAATTCAAGCGTGTAGCCACTCTTTATTTCAATCATACAAAACCATGAATTACGTTTCAAGTACAGAAATTTCCTGAGTTATGAGATCACACAAATTAAATTAAATTTTCTCCAACATCACCATTGACATTGTATCTATGATATAGACGCATGTTCGCCATTTTTGCCAACATTTTGACATCACTCAGCCGGAGGTCATCATACATTCGATTCGCTCTGCTGCTGCTGATTCTGTACTCTAGCCATTGTCACCAGCCAGACATACATTTGGGGGGACAGCATAAAAAATTGGGTTGGTTTATATCACCATGGAGTAAAGCCAATCCACATGATGATGGTTCGGACTTTTGTCCCCTTGGGATAAATTTCGCTTTATTCGAGAACTCTCACAACGGGATTCCATTCTATCAAAATTTTCCATCCTACCGACAGCCATCGGCCCCATGGAAAATCTGGCCTTCGATTCGTGGAAAAAGTTGTCCGAAATCTAGCCGGATAAAGTTTTTGCTGATTTGGTTTGTCTACGTGGTGGCGTGGGGCCAAAGCTTTCTATCATTCTTTGCCATTGCTTTTCCGGGAATGAGGGAAGCCATTCTGAATTTTCATGCGGAGATACAAGCAGGAGACGGAAAAAAAGTTTGATGACCACTTATGGCGCGTCAGAGGCCAAGTTCAGCCAGTTGCCTTTGGGTGGATCCAACAAAGGAGGGGGAAATAGGTTCCAGCAACGATTGATAACTTCATTACCCCAAACCAATCCAACATAACGAGACACGTGCAAATAAATGAATGATCACTTTTGGAGCTATTGCTAGAGATTCTCGGGCGATGCTGGCTATCGAACGAATAAAATGCTTATGCGAGTTTCTACATAAATTTCTTTCATCGTCTGGATGGCCTTCGGTAATGCGATATGTGATTGATGTCATTGGTGGGAAGTGTCATAATGTAGTCTACAGTGGATGAACTGAGGCTGGAAATATTTTTTCACACCTTTATGTCTAGACTAAAATAAACTCCAGTATAGTGATTTAAAAAAAAAAAAGATTAAAATACATACTTTTCAGATTTATGAAGATATGACTTTTAAAATTAAAGATGAAAAATGGATTCATAATCTTGCATCAGTTTTCATGTAAGTTTATTTGTTTATCAGTTATCACAGATCTATTTTTTATACACAAATCAGATTAATTTTTAAATTTCTACACGCCATATCACCAAAACTATAGGCGACAGACACAATCTGTCGAATGATTTTAATTCAGCAATTAAAAATCTTACCAAAAAATTTAATAAACCATGGGCATAAAAATGGTGTTTTCTTGTAAAATGAATGTAGAATCTGACACAACTGATTTGTACCAATTTTTTTCAACAAATTTGAAACACATAATGGAGAGATTCTTTGTCAAAAAATTTAGTCACAATCTATCAAGTGGTTTTTAAGATGGCATCTGATACAGAAGCTCATGGACAATTTTATGGACAGCACTTACTTACTTACACTTAATGATCCTGCGCCGATCCTCCGGTGCATAGGGCCGTGGTAAAAACCTCCACTGTTGACGATCCGGAGCCAGCGTCTTCACCTGGTCCCAGTCAAGATTCTCGTCGACAGTTCGGATTTCAGCGGCTAGGCTTCGCCGCCACGAGTTTTTTGGGCAGGGTTGAAAAAAAAATCCTGCCCACTGGTAAAAAAAATACGGTGGTCAAATCGTGCGCAAAATATTTAGATCGCTAGTGGGGGGGAAATTTTCAACAACTTGGTTATTATCAGCAAAACGAACTCATTAGCAAGCACCAGGCAGGTTTCCAGCCAAAATCTTTTCGTTGACAAGTCTCACCCGGATGTAAGGAGATAAGCAACGAGGAAAAATTAAAAAATTGATTTCTAGTAGGCTTGAGGAAGCTGGTGATCTGTTAAAATTTCAATTCAGAGGGTGTTACATAACGATTGACACGATGCATGGCTAAGCATACATCTAAGACTGCCTCCAAATGCGACCGTTATCCCTACATTGTGCTTATAAAGGTTCCATAAAATGTATGCTCTGTTTCAACTGAATCTGGAATCAGGCCATTATGCAAAAACTGAGGTGGAGGTATTAAAAATCAAATATGCTGGATTTTAGCCAAAGGAGGACAAAAACGGCTAAATTTGTTATAACTTCTACCAAATTCAAAATTTTGAGTAATTTTTTAAGGCCAGGCTTCAGGAAATAGAAAACGTTATCAAAAATAGCCTCCTCTTGTAAAAAAGAGTGGTTCATAGTAAACAATATAGATGGCGCGCGTGGTGCCCAAAAATTGCAATCGAAAAAACATTTTCATTGGACGCTATTTCTGAAATGTCTTGACAGTACTTAAAAGAAATTGCACTTATCAACAATACATGAAAAATTTCATAAATTTCCATTCATGCATTCATAGTTTATTCACAAAACAAAGTGTTGCATATTTTTCGAATTTACTGCTTATCTGGAAATCTCATTTCAGTTGTTTTGGTCGAATTTATTTTTCTACCAGACTTTCAAACAATAAAGAAAATAAATCAGAGACAGCAAATCTTGGAACAACTTAAAGTTTTTTCTAGGTGGGAGCTACAAGAAAAGAATTTGATATTTGTTCCGGTCTCATTTGTCTTAGATAAATTTTTATGTTTCTAATGAAGAAACAGTAAGTTCGATCAATTGAAATATCATTAAAAAAAACCCTCATCGACAACAAAATCCTTCGATTGATTCACGTATACTGTTCGAGTTGTTATACTTTTCAATTTTTATCAGCGCATCTTTTCATTTTGTACACACTAACAGCACAGAGAACAGACAAGCTAGCCCACGAAACTTGTGTAAAAATCCTAACACCCTTTTTGAACCATTTTGGATTTTTGGCTGGGCCTCCAGATGTCTCCAAACACACCAGAGAGAACTGTCAAAACAAACTGACTAAGTTTCAGTAAGTTTTCTATAGGTCGTATGAGCTGCTAAGCATGCTTCAAGAAAATAATCATGAAGCATGAAAAAAAAAATAATCATAAAAGGTTATTATCTTTTTCCTTCAAATTTGTTAGAAATACAAAGTTTAAAACAGCTGGATGCTAAAGTGCTATGTGAAAGTAACCCGCTTTGAGATGCCTTGAATCAGTACTACTGGGTGAGACTAATCGTTAAGAATGTTCTTGTATTTGACTGGACATAGCAGATGCATTCTCTAACATAAATTACTGTTCAAGAAGTGCGAAAACTTATACCAATGCTGTTAGTTATCTGAACTGTCATAGTAGTGCAAAAATAAAGAAAGTGAAATTTCGCCCAGTTAAAAGTAACTTTGATTTCATTTATTTAACAATAAATTAAAGCCGTCCATTTAACTGAGACATTGAATTGATTTTTTGTGAGTTCATATACGATTACGCCTTTTCGAAAACTGGGCACTTTAAAATTTATTTGTAACTTCTGAACGGCGCAATAGATAGCACTGTTTGTAGTCAATTTCTAACGTATTTTTTATGGCGATAGCATTTGAAATTTTACACACCTTTTTGACGATTTTTGTTCGAGCTTGTACGTTTGTTCTCTGTGCTAACAGTACTCAAAGGGACAAATTGAACTGGAAATACTATTTCCTGTGTTATATTTTTTTTTCTAGTTAAAGTGGTTATTGATATATGAGAGATTAAGTCGTGAAAATTTGTGTTCTGAAAATTTTATATTTCTGAAGTTTACGTTATGAATAAAAGTTATGATAAAATAAGTTTTTATTAAAAATAATGTTTAAAAAACTACATTCAAAACAGTGAGACTTTTTTTTGTAAATAAAGCAAAATAACAACTGAGGGAATGTTGGGTGGTCGCAAGGATGAGATCATATACAATTTTACATTTTGTTTAGTTTGTCCTTTTTCTTCTCTTTGGTTGATAATTCAGAGTAAGTTAAATTCAATAGTAAATTTTGAAAGATTCTCGAGTCCTATTTTTTATTTAAAGTTTTCATTTAAATTTTCAGTTTTCATAAGTTTATTTTGAGCTATCATATAGTATTGAAATCTCCCAAACTCATAAACCTTTATAAGAACATACAAATAAAACAATTCAAGGCCATTTAAATTTTAAAAACATGAATATTCCTTCTAATACAGAAAAAATATTAAAAATCGTTTGGCATTATATTTCGGTTTTGAAGACCTTAAATGTCAAATGTTATTTTATATAAAAAATTTAAACAGTATAGTTTACAAATTCAAAGCAATATTTCAGAAGCATCCGAAATTTAATTCGAATTGAAATTTCGAGAATTAAAAGCTTCGGATATTAGAATAAATGCACAGAAATATAATAAATAAAATACAACACAAGATTTAAAAAGAAATCACAACACAATTTTCATATAAATGTCATACCAGGTTTGAAATAAGCCATGATAAAAAAAAAAGTTCAGCAAAATAAGTATGAATATTGATCATCTTAATGAAAATTTCTTTTCTTCATTTTCAATTGAAGGGATTATAAAACAACATGTTATACTCTTCATTAAAAGCTTAAACTGCCAATGTTTAGGTTGGATAATGGGAGATTTCTTGAATGATCATTAAGGAACTGGTAGAAATAAAAACACTGTTTGAAATATTGAAAATACTAAGCATCTACATATTTAAGTGAACAATGCCCATTAAAATTTAGCTTTTCAGCTGGTACTTCAAATCATTTTCCGAACCTTTAATTGAATAATCAAAAAGCTATGATCGATTCAAGAAAGATGATTTATAAAAAAGAGTGGCACATTTTTTATTTTCGAACGAAGGTTTGTGATATAAAATTTAAAGCTCTGAATATTTTGTCGTCTTCTTTTCGTGATCGTTATTTATTGTTCTGGAAAGGACAAAATGGAAAAACTGTGTTTTTGTTATCAAAAATTTAAATCCATACGCGTCCAAGAAGATGATTTTTTCAAAAATAAAAAAATCAGGATTGAAAAAGAAAGACATACTAAAAATACAAAAAAATTAAACAGTTTGAATAAAAAATTCGGTACCACTAAAAAACGTGTCTATACAGCATTGTAAATTTATTTGAAAATGAAAACAGAATATGAAACAGAATATGAAACAGAATATGAAACAGAATATGAAGATGAAAAAGGTAAGGAATTTTTGCAGTAGAAACATTTTGCCATTTTTTATACTTATTTAATGAATTTAATTGATTTCTCAAGGAAACAGCATTTTGGAGCCTATGTTATAAAAATTTGATAGATTTCGGCGTCCTGAAGTTTAAATTTTTGTCTGTCACCTTTAGTTTTGATAATGTGATGTTGAAGAGTTTTAAAATTAAGTTAGGTTGAGTTTTTAGTAAAATCAATCAGCGATAAATAGTTTATCAGTTGACGAACGAAAGTCTAAATGAAACAAAAATTGATTCCGAATTTGTTTCTTGTGCTTAATATAATTAAGGAATAATATGTAGATGAAGATAATGAGAAATGATAAAAAATTCAATTCTACAATTTTTCAAAATTTGAAAACATATCATTATTAGCACTGCTGACATTGCAGAAGAAAGTTTGAAAAAATTGTTTTATTTCAATGAAAAAATTTGTTAAATCCTGCTGTTCAGTCCAACCAGTGGACTGAAGTTGGAGAGAGCGACGCTGAATGCACGAGAGAATACCGCACTGAGAGAGCAACCGGCTGCTCTCGCTGAAAGCGCCTAGAAGGTTCGAGGCGGTTCCATCTGATGCAAGCACGTGCTTGTGTGCTTGTTCGTCAGCCTATTTAAGGGCGCATTCTTTGATGCGCCTCGAGTCAGTCGTAATCAAACCGCCAAACCGTCAAGATGGCACGGAAGAAAAGTGTATATATAAAGTGTATATAGTAGATATAAGCAAGGATGGTGATTGGCGAATAAATCGACGAACATAAAATGATTCTCTCACTCTTTGAGGTAACCCATTCCCTGAACGCATTCGAAAAAATTACACACGATGGCACTCAGTGAGCGAACCAATCGGACTTTCCGGCCAACCTCTTTCGTTCATTCAGGAGGCGATTGGGTTGCCTGTCTGCCATCCTATGATCCAATCATCAAGCGATTGCTTTGGAAGATGATTCTGCACAGAAGAATCGCAGACGAATATCATCAGCGAGCGATTGATGATTGCAATTCTTTCGACCGCATCCGATCATTCGTTCTGCTCGCAAAGTTGGTTTTGCTACAGTTTGGTTGCCTGCGTTCGGGGGCTTCTGAAAGTAGCTCGAGCGTCAGCATTAGGTGGATCCTTTTTTATGATGAGTAGTATCATTAATACATTTGATTTGTTGTTTGGATTATGAAATTGATAATTCAGAAACTACTTTTATCAAAAACCGTTTTTAAAGCAAAATATTACCATTTTCGATTTTAAGAAATGTGTATACACCAGCTTAAGAGATGATGGGTGTAAATGTAATGAAAAAAGAAATGTATCCAATTTCATTATCGGTGAAAAGAGGTTATAAAACTAGTTCATCTTATTATTAAAATAATATCTCCAATTATTAACTTTAAATACTTCATAACTTTTTTGTGTATTCTTCCGTTTTTCGACTGTTTTTGTTAACATGTATTGAAAAATACATGAAACATTATAAAAAAAAGTTTCAATTCTTTGAGCAAGTTCAAAGCTCCATCAAGAATGATTTAAGACAAGAAACAATTGATTATTCAAGCCCAAGGTTTCCAAAAAAATAACTATGTTTTTGATAAAAAAAAATTCTCGAATTCTGTGATTTGAACCAAAACTTCTGTGATGGTTTTCTGTGGCGCAGTTTTAATAGAATTTTGAATATTTTTGTTATTTTTTTTTTTGTAAATTTTTTGTCTAAACTTTGCGATGGTTTAATCATAAGTTTATAATGTTTTCATCATACATTCATTGTTCATATATTTACCACATTTGCCAATTTTTTTTTCATAGTGTTGTTATTTTTTCATCTAAATTTAGCCTTTTGTGATGAAAAAAAAACTCATGATTAGTTTCAAATTTGAACAAATTTTAATCCAAACTAATCTTCATTTTTATATTAATAAATAACACAGGGAAACAGCATTTTTGGTACCTTTGTTTCAAAACGGATTTTGGAAAAATTTTGCGTCTTAAAATTCAAAACATTTGTCAAATTTAGTCTCTCTCCTCTAGTTTTGGTGAAATGGCGTGTGTAAATTTTAAAATTGGTCAGTTTTGGGTAAAATTGATTTTTGATAACTGATAAACAAACAAGCGTACATGGAAACACATGGAAAGATTTTTTTTGAATCAATTAATTATATTATATTATTAATTAAATGTTCTTGTTTCAGAGATACAACACTTAAAACAAAAATTGAATTATGCAAAAGACCCAAAAAATTTGATTACACCTATTCCTCACATCACTCAAGGAAGTCATTAAATATTTGACGATGAATATTTGAGCTCATTCAACAACTTACAATACCCGTTTTTGCAAATTTGGACAAAATTTTCAAAAACAAAACTTCAATAACTTTTCTCTCAAAAGTCAAAATTTTTGGCGATCTTTGGGAAAGTTGATTATTGACTTAAAACCTTAATTTTCAAAAAAAAAAAAATTTGATAGTGTTCTCTATTACTACCACAAAAGTTCCCAAATTTGATAAATGTATTTTAACATGCTTTCAAATTTTATCTCGAAACAAATATACTCAAAAGATGGACAATGTTGCTGCATACATTTAGGGGCAAAATATAAACAATTCTCAATATATTTTTTTACCTTAAAAACAAATGAAATTTTATCTTCATGCAATTTCCTAAATCCTCGCTCTGTTCCCATGTTCATTTTTTTCTTCAAACTTAACCATTTGATAGGATTTTAGCCATTGTTTCTTCTCGGGCTTTTTCATGGAAAATGACTTTTTTTAATATTCAAAAACTATCATCAAATGACCATAAAAATAACACTTAAACTAAACTTACAACAAGAAAAAAGTTGAACTTTAGCATTAACCAACCCATTTGCTCCTAAATGCTTAAATTTGATCAGAAGAGATGTTTGTTTGTGAGCCTTCAAAAAACGAGATATTTTGAGATTTTGAAATTATAGTTTAAGTAATATAAAAAATCTTCTTATAAAAACCAAATTAAGCTTATTTGTAGCTCAATTCATAGGCTTTCAAAAGTAGTAAACAGTTTGCAGATATTTTATCTTTATCCTAAGTTAATGATGATTTTCTGCAAAACATTCATGTTAATCAAAGTTCCCCCAGTTTACGGTACATCAAAGTTTTAACTTGTTTTTCATATCCCTTGGCAATAAAATCAGTTTTTTTTTGAAAATAATAAAGATCATAAAAAAATATTAACATGTTGCGAAGAATTGAAATGTCTACCGTGTACCGTTTGGCCGCAATGATTTTTTTTGTTAAATACTGTGTGCGGCGATTGAAAGATGTCTGAACGAACGGCGGGCCAATCATTTGCCGATTCGATTCCTTCTTTCAGTTGAACCAGTTGAATCGGATCAGCGAACGAATATCTGGAGCCAGGAAAGTCGATGATTGCATCATTGCATGATTCAAACCTGCCCGTATGCAAGCGCCCAACGTTCAAAACCAGCAGCACTCACAATCAGATTCGATCAACGTTATTCTTTTTCCCCCAGCGTTCGGTTCAGACAAAGATTCGCGAGATCCGAAAGAGCGCTTGAGTGAATCGTTGAAGAGTGTATCGCGATTGAGTGAACGAGTGGATTTAGACCATCCTTGGATATAAGTGAATAGAGAATAAATAGATCTAAAATCTAATCAAGAAAGAGTGTCTTGTTCTTCTTCGCTGCTTCGCTCCGACGCCTTGCTCCCGGGTCCAGCTGCCACAATCGGCTCTTTTCAGAGCCCTTCCATCCAGAAAGAGTTTTGGATCTCGGTCAACCAGGCGATCGAGATCCCCCCGAGCCTCGGCCGCCAGGCAGCGTCATGAGGACCTGCCTCCACTGATGGGACAACCATGCGTGGTTGTCTCTTCAGGTCCAATTCCACGAGGGGAGCGGACCATCAGTGGTAGTTTTCCCGAGCGCTCACATTGTCCCGGCCTTGGCCCCCAGGCAGACAGTCTGCGGACCTGCCTCCACTGTTTGGCAACCACCAGGGGTTGTCAAAGCCTTACCCCTGAGGGGGGAAGGGCAAGCAGTGGTAGTTTTGCCAAGGCCCCTCCGTCCTACAGTCCTATGGCTTTTCATGGCCACAACACCTGCAAATGGATTTAATGTTTCCTTTTAAAAAATCTTTCTCAAATTCAATTAAGTTTAAATTTAAAAAGAAATCGTTTCATTTCCCGTATTTTACAAAATGGGGTATAGGAAAAAAAATAGAAATCTTTTATAACTTTTTTCGCAGAAGTTCAATGGAGGCTTGTGGTCTTGAAGAAAGTGGATAATCTTATATATAAAAATGGAGGCGTTTTCTTTGTGATAACATCACGTATGAATGGTCGGTCGGAATGAAGTGAAATTTGGTATCCGAGGGTTTTTTGGGTCAGAGATGGTTTGTATAATAGTTTCAAGAATCTCACTTTTTATGAAAGGGGGGTCCCCATACAAAGTTATCTCTTCTCATCTCTTCTTCACATCTTATATATAAAAATGGAGGCGTTTTCTTTGTGATAACATCACGTATGAATGGTCGGTCGGAATGAAGTGAAATTTGGTATCCGAGGGTTTTTTGGGTCAGAGATGGTTTGTATAATAGTTTCAAGAATCTCACTTTTTATGAAAGGGGGGTCCCCATACAAAATTATCTCTTCACATCTTATATATAAAAATGGAGGCGTTTTCTTTGTAATAACATCACGTATGAATGGTCGGTCGGAATGAAGTGAAATTTGGTATCCGAGGGTTTTTTGGGTCAGAGATGGTTTGTATAATAGTTTCAAGAATCTCACTTTTTATGAAAGGGGGGTCCCCATACAAAGTTATCTCTTCTCATCTCTTCTTCACATCTTATATATAAAAATGGAGGCGTTTTCTTTGTGATAACATCACGTATGAATGGTCGGTCGGAATGAAGTGAAATTTGGTATCCGAGGGTTTTTTGGGTCAGAGATGGTTTGTATAATAGTTTCAAGAATCTCACTTTTTATGAAAGGGGGGTCCCCATACAAAATTATCTCTTCACATCTTATATATAAAAATGGAGGCGTTTTCTTTGTAATAACATCACGTATGAATGGTCGGTCGGAATGAAGTGAAATTTGGTATCCGAGGGTTTTTTGGGTCAGAGATGGTTTGTATAATAGTTTCAAGAATCTCACTTTTTATGAAAGGGGGGTCCCCATACAAAGTTATCTCTTCTCATCTCTTCTTCACATCTTATATATAAAAATGGAGGCGTTTTCTTTGTGATAACATCACGTATGAATGGTCGGTCGGAATGAAGTGAAATTTGGTATCCGAGGGTTTTTTGGGTCAGAGATGGTTTGTATAATAGTTTCAAGAATCTCACTTTCTATGAAAGGGGGGTCCCCATACAAAATTATCTCTTCACATCTTATATATAAAAATGGAGGCGTTTTCTTTGTGATAACATCACGTATGAATGGTCGGTCGGAATGAAGTGAAATTTGGTATCCGAGGGTTTTTTGGGTCAGAGATGGTTTGTATAATAGTTTCAAGAATCTCACTTTTTATGAAAGGGGGGTCCCCATACAAAGTTATCTCTTCTCATCTCTTCTTCACATCTTATATATAAAAATGGAGGCGTTTTCTTTGTGATAACATCACGTATGAATGGTCGGTCGGAATGAAGTGAAATTTGGTATCCGAGGGTTTTTTGGGTCAGAGATGGTTTGTATAATAGTTTCAAGAATCTCACTTTTTATGAAAGGGGGGTCCCCATACAAAATTATCTCTTCACATCTTATATATAAAAATGGAGGCGTTTTCTTTGTAATAACATCACGTATGAATGGTCGGTCGGAATGAAGTGAAATTTGGTATCCGAGGGTTTTTTGGGTCAGAGATGGTTTGTATAATAGTTTCAAGAATCTCACTTTTTATGAAAGGGGGGTCCCCATACAAAGTTATCTCTTCTCATCTCTTCTTCACATCTTATATATAAAAATGGAGGCGTTTTCTTTGTGATAACATCACGTATGAATGGTCGGTCGGAATGAAGTGAAATTTGGTATCCGAGGGTTTTTTGGGTCAGAGATGGTTTGTATAATAGTTTCAAGAATCTCACTTTTTATGAAAGGGGGGTCCCCATACAAAATTATCTCTTCACATCTTATATATAAAAATGGAGGCGTTTTCTTTGTAATAACATCACGTATGAATGGTCGGTCGGAATGAAGTGAAATTTGGTATCCGAGGGTTTTTTGGGTCAGAGATGGTTTGTATAATAGTTTCAAGAATCTCACTTTTTATGAAAGGGGGGTCCCCATACAAAGTTATCTCTTCTCATCTCTTCTTCACATCTTATATATAAAAATGGAGGCGTTTTCTTTGTGATAACATCACGTATGAATGGTCGGTCGGAATGAAGTGAAATTTGGTATCCGAGGGTTTTTTGGGTCAGAGATGGTTTGTATAATAGTTTCAAGAATCTCACTTTCTATGAAAGGGGGGTCCCCATACAAAATTATCTCTTCACATCTTATATATAAAAATGGAGGCGTTTTCTTTGTAATAACATCACGTATGAATGGTCGGTCGGAATGAAGTGAAATTTGGTATCCGAGGGTTTTTTGGGTCAGAGATGGTTTGTATAATAGTTTCAAGAATCTCACTTTTTATGAAAGGGGGGTCCCCATACAAAGTTATCTCTTCTCATCTCTTCTTCACATCTTATATATAAAAATGGAGGCGTTTTCTTTGTGATAACATCATGTATGAATGGTCGGTCGGAATGAAGTGAAATTTGGTATCCGAGGGTTTTTTGGGTCAGAGATGGTTTGTATAATAGTTTCAAGAATCTCACTTTTTATGAAAGGGGGGTCCCCATACAAAGTTATCTCTTCTCATCTCTTCTTCACATCTTATATATAAAAATGGAGGCGTTTTCTTTGTGATAACATCACGTATGAATGGTCGGTCGGAATGAAGTGAAATTTGGTATCCGAGGGTTTTTTGGGTCAGAGATGGTTTGTATAATAGTTTCAAGAATCTCACTTTTTATGAAAGGGGGGTCCCCATACAAAGTTATCTCTTCTCATCTCTTCTTCACATCTTCTTATATATAAAAATGGAGGCGTTTTCTTTGTGATAACATCACGTATGAATGGTCGGTCGGAATGAAGTGAAATTTGGTATCCGAGGGTTTTTTGGGTCAGAGATGGTTTGTATAATAGTTTCAAGAATCTCACTTTTTATGAAAGGGGGGTCCCCATACAAAATTATCTCTTCACATCTTATATATAAAAATGGAGGCGTTTTCTTTGTAATAACATCACGTATAAATGGTCGGTCGGAATGAAGTGAAATTTGGTATCCGAGGGTTTTTTGGGTCAGAGATGGTTTGTATAATAGTTTCAAGAATCTCACTTTTTATGAAAGGGGGGTCCCCATACAAAGTTATCTCTTCTCATCTCTTCTTCACATCTTATATATAAAAATGGAGGCGTTTTCTTTGTAATAACATCACGTATGAATGGTCGGTCGGAATGAAGTGAAATTTGGTATCCGAGGGTTTTTTGGGTCAGAGATGGTTTGTATAATACTTTCAAGAATCTCACTTTTTATGAAAGGGGGGTCCCCATACAAAATTATCTCTTCTCATCTCTTCTTCACATCTTATATATAAAAATGGAGGCGTTTTCTTTGTAATAACGTCACGTATAAATGGTCGGTCGGAATGAAGTGAAATTTGGTATCCGAGGGTTTTTTGGGTCAGAGATGGTTTGTATAATAGTTTCAAGGATCTCACTTTTGATGATAGGGGGTCCCAATACAAATAAAACTTTATTTGTTACGATTTCCATAAGAATCTATTGGCGAGCACAATGCAGTTAAGGACCTGTAGATGAAATTAAACATTTATTACGATTTATACTTTAGAAGGTAAAACGAAGTTTACCGGGTCAGCTAGTCTTATATATAAAAATGGAGGCGTTTTCTTTGTAATAACATCACGTATGAATGGTCGGTCGGAATGAAGTGAAATTTGGTATCCGAGGGTTTTTTGGGTCAGAGATGGTTTGTATAATAGTTTCAAGAATCTCACTTTTTATGAAAGGGGGGTCCCCATACAAAGTTATCTCTTCTCATCTCTTCTTCACATCTTATATATAAAAATGGAGGCGTTTTCTTTGTGATAACATCATGTATGAATGGTCGGTCGGAATGAAGTGAAATTTGGTATCCGAGGGTTTTTTGGGTCAGAGATGGTTTGTATAATAGTTTCAAGAATCTCACTTTTTATGAAAGGGGGGTCCCCATACAAAGTTATCTCTTCTCATCTCTTCTTCACATCTTATATATAAAAATGGAGGCGTTTTCTTTGTGATAACATCACGTATGAATGGTCGGTCGGAATGAAGTGAAATTTGGTATCCGAGGGTTTTTTGGGTCAGAGATGGTTTGTATAATAGTTTCAAGAATCTCACTTTTTATGAAAGGGGGGTCCCCATACAAAGTTATCTCTTCTCATCTCTTCTTCACATCTTCTTATATATAAAAATGGAGGCGTTTTCTTTGTGATAACATCACGTATGAATGGTCGGTCGGAATGAAGTGAAATTTGGTATCCGAGGGTTTTTTGGGTCAGAGATGGTTTGTATAATAGTTTCAAGAATCTCACTTTTTATGAAAGGGGGGTCCCCATACAAAATTATCTCTTCACATCTTATATATAAAAATGGAGGCGTTTTCTTTGTAATAACATCACGTATAAATGGTCGGTCGGAATGAAGTGAAATTTGGTATCCGAGGGTTTTTTGGGTCAGAGATGGTTTGTATAATAGTTTCAAGAATCTCACTTTTTATGAAAGGGGGGTCCCCATACAAAGTTATCTCTTCTCATCTCTTCTTCACATCTTATATATAAAAATGGAGGCGTTTTCTTTGTAATAACATCACGTATGAATGGTCGGTCGGAATGAAGTGAAATTTGGTATCCGAGGGTTTTTTGGGTCAGAGATGGTTTGTATAATACTTTCAAGAATCTCACTTTTTATGAAAGGGGGGTCCCCATACAAAATTATCTCTTCTCATCTCTTCTTCACATCTTATATATAAAAATGGAGGCGTTTTCTTTGTAATAACGTCACGTATAAATGGTCGGTCGGAATGAAGTGAAATTTGGTATCCGAGGGTTTTTTGGGTCAGAGATGGTTTGTATAATAGTTTCAAGGATCTCACTTTTGATGATAGGGGGTCCCAATACAAATAAAACTTTATTTGTTACGATTTCCATAAGAATCTATTGGCGAGCACAATGCAGTTAAGGACCTGTAGATGAAATTAAACATTTATTACGATTTATACTTTAGAAGGTAAAACGAAGTTTACCGGGTCAGCTAGTTGATTTTAAATATTTATTTTAAATTTTTTAAGGTTTTGTCAAAACATGCAGAGATTTTTAAAACGATTTTTGCCTGTTTTCAAAAGTTATTCCAAAAATTAAAGCTTTTAGAAAAAACCCCAAATTAATCATAATCTGTTCCTAAATTTTTTGCTCCTTGAAAAAATGTGAATCTGATGGCGTTGTATAATTTATCAAAACCCGTTTTAATGTCAAGATGAACATTGATAAGAGCAAACAAAATTTATAATGACATGATTTTTTTTTTGTATTGAAAAAGATTGAAAATAAAAAATGCATACATACAAGGTTTTTGAATTTTATTTTTGTTAATTTTACTGACTTTTATGAGAATTGAACAACTTAAGCATGGCTTCCAACTTGTTGAAGAATAAAATGAGTATTCGATGCATGAATTTTGGAAGCAGAAAAAGTTGGTCTCAAATTAAAAACTTAAATATTTAGTTACACTTCTTATCAAAAACCCATTCTTTAGGTAGGGGTTTTTTGTGTCAAGATTTAAGTTTCAATACAAAAGTTTTATTGAACTTCTTCATACAATTAAAAATTAATGTCAATTCGTGATGACCATATATTAAGTAAGATTAAATTTCAATGGTCTAGAGTGATTTAGGACTACATTCCGCCCAACCTGTATACACATCTCAGGTGGCGATGGAAATCCCGTGCTAAGTGTTAGTAAAAGTTTTTTTTTGTAAACATTGAAACCATGACAATTTGTGACGTCAGTTGCATGTCCAAAAAAACAACCAACAGCGAAAACCATAGAGAAAAAAAAATCATTGCCACTGCTGTTTACGATTCTCGCCTAGGATATATAAACATCCTGGCAAGTGACGTAGGCTTTGTTTACCTTTTTACTTCTTGAATAACGAGTTCTGTATTAGTGTGCGTGTTTCTTCATCACCTTGTTTCCACCACATTGCATTCCGCCAAAGGTGAGCCAAGTTTTTGACATTTTCATAAACAATTATTTTTTAGGCCGTTCAAACATTACGTAGCGCAATTTTCGATCTTTTTCAACTCCCCCTCTTCCCTACGTAACACAGTCGTCTCAGATTTTCTATCCACATTCCACAAATCGTAACAAGCGTAACAAGGGTGTAACCCTCCCCCTTAAACGCGTTACGTAGTATTTGAATGGTCCCTTTGAAAACCATTTGGAATCAACAAATTCCTGGTTACTAAGGGGAACTAATTTTAATTGATCTGAAAATTTTACTTGCGAAAAATCTCCATGGGGAGGGAGGGAGGAGTTGAGATGAACCTCCGAAACTCCCCCGTTTGCACGGCCTTGCTCTCAAATGAAAGATGATATATGTAATACCATCAGCGTTTGACAATTTAATTAAAACAGATATCAATCAATCTTCCTAATTTTTTTTCGTTTAAAGTTATAAATAATTTCAATGGTTAAAAACTGGAATACATTATTGAAAATTAATCAGAATCATGCACTTTATGTCAAGACCCATGATTTAAAATAGAAAACACTATCAACCAACCCTTCCACAAAATGATGGCTTTAATCCTCTGCTTTTCCTAAGTTCATCCCAATAAAGGGTGTCCGGATCTAAAAGTGGTCAAACTATATTGCGTGTGAATCGATTATATGTTTATTGAAAACATCAAATTATTTTTCTTTTTGATGTTCAATATGTATACAAGATGGGATAAATAAACAGGTAAGATTCCGGTCGAACCATCCAAATTTGCGAGATTTTGGTTTGACGCCTGTCATTTTATACAATAACCTTATCCACTTTCTTTGCCGCAGAACGCTTCTCGATGCTAACAGTTTGTTGGGTCTTCTTACTTTGTTTGCTTAACTATCTTCCAATATATTTTGATTGGGCAAAGTTCTGGCGTGTTGAGAGTTTTTATCCTTGGGCACAACGTGCATGTTGTTAGCAGCATACCACTGCATGGCCTCTCTTCCATAATGGCAGGATGCCAAATCCGGCCAAAACGCATTTGAAGACATTATTTTACGTAAATTTCCTGGTTGACGGCCCGGTTTCAACTAAAATGTGACTTCTCAAGCCACAGGTAAAGATAACTTGCAAAACGAGATATTTCTTGGCATACTTTGATAGTTTCATATGTTTCAAAATGTCTGCGATTTTTCCCTTCCGGTTGCTGAATAAGACTTTACCACGCTTTCAAACTTTGGCAACATTCTCGTTTACAGTATCCGAGATCTTGATTTTGCCTTCATATCTTATCTTTGCGATTTGGAGTCGCTACCTTGCAAGAACAAGTCGATAATCCGGATGTTTTTCACCGTGCCTTCATGCACGGTTGTAGACGATATTCCCAACTTATTTGCGACATCTTGAACGAAGAGGAAAGCGCTAGCCACTCTTTTGTTCGTCACAGCGGCTTCCCGATTTCGATTTCCCCCAGATCCAGGCTTCTCAGTTGTCGACAAACATTTCCCTAATACTTTTATCACATTGGTGACGGTTGATTTTAACACATTCAATGATTTTGATAATTCTGGGTGCGTGTAGTTTGGATTTTCACGAAACATGCACAAAATGTTGATTCATAGCTTCACTTGCTTATACGTCATTTTGATAACTAAAGATCTAATGTCAAAATTTGAATAAATACAATCAGGAGTTTTCAGGTGTTTATATGAATGATAGGAAAAAACAACTACTGCGAATTCAAGTTGACCACCTTTTGATCCAAACACCCTTTAAATCGACCGTCTAAAGCTGAAAACCATGAAAATGATGAAAATGAAGATGATAAAGATATCATCCACGAGTGCGGTCCTCGTTAGCCACCAAAACATCCGAAGCTAAATTAATAGACTAGCTAGCCGAGCATGAGATAAGAATTTCAATTAGCTTCGACGATCACACCTCTCCAAAAGTTTTCCGGTTTCAATTTTCTCGCCTCGACTTCAAGCAGCCGGCAAGCAGAAACCTCTCAACCCGTCTAATCTCGGTTAGTTTGTTTGCGTCGGAAAAACGAAAGCAAACGCGAATCGAATTTTCCTCCGATTTTCTGGGAAAAAGGGGGTGTGAGAGGGTTTGAAACTTTGGCCGGGTCTCAAATTTCATCTCCAACCCCCATTTCCTTTTTGCGTTTGTGATGACAAGGATTTTTGATTGGGAAGCTACGGCTCCGTTGCCGGTGTTTTAATGCCTCTTGAAACTTTGACAACGGTTTATTGATAGTATCAATTCATCGACTAATACCTACGTCCTAGATGAGTTCTGAGTTGGGTTAATCGCTTATAGAATTGAAGTTTGCTTTTGTAGTTGTTTTTGGAAGTAGAACTTTGGAATAGTTTGATTAGTTAATTAGTAGAGTTGTTCGTTTTTTAAAGGTTCCATAATTATAGTTGATTTGGTAATAAGTTAGTGAACGAGTTCGCTGAACGGCAGGTAATAAACAAATTTTTATCTTTTTTGATGAAGTTAATTATCCGATATCTAAGTGTTTTTCAATAAATAATATTTTTTTAAATTCATTTGCTATCTGTAATATCTTAAAAAATTTTAAGACTTAAACATTCAAAAAATCTTCTTCAAGTGTAAAATTTTGTCTAAACAATTTTTTAAATTCTAATTGGCTAATCAATAACCTCGAAAAATTCAATCCGTTTCATCTACCTTACACCCACAAAAAACGCCAACACACCTCCCACCCGCCCGATTTGGGCCATTATTTCTTCATTACTATAATTTTTTCTTCTCTCTACCGCCCCATGCGTCGATTCCCCTTCTCCGACCTCTTTCTTTGCAGTGGCCAGCTCACCGGAGAACAAATTCACCAAAGATGATCTAACTGCGGCCGTCGGTGCTGCCCGTGAACAGTCGTCCTGCTACGACGTTTCGTGTCCGGGATCCGGCAGTTACGGTACTTGTCCTGCTGCATCGTCATCATCATCATCCGCCCTTGCCGCTTCCGCTGGAACAGAAGTAGCAACTACACAGCCCCCGCACCAGCAACAGCCAAGGCCCCTAACGACTGGGCCCCTTGCTGGTTGCCACCACAATCCGGCAGCCGCTGCACCGCAACACCACCACCCGCATCAACACCACCACCATCACCATCATCATCACCATCACTGTCACCCATCGGCCGGGGCAGGAGGTTCAGCATCTTCATCGACCTCGTCCTGCCCGGAATGTTGCTCCTCGTCGTCGGCGCGTAATGGACAAATTGGAAGTAAGTGCTTCGGCTGCTTTTGCCTTCTTCATTTTTTTTTGTACTAGAATATGTAGATGTTTTACTTATACAAGACCTCCTAACGACTTCATCTACAGTCCCGGGGCTTTTTAGGAATCGCTGAGCTGAGATTTCGACGTTCGGACCGGGCCTTCTGCTTTCCATTATATTCATTTTATTCGTAATTTCATATTTATCTTGTTACATTTGATGCTGGCAGCATGACGACGCCAGTAGCCTTTTGAATTATTGGTAGGCGCTTTCAGTAGAGTACAGAAAAAGGTTATTAGTCCTAGGTATGAAAGATACACAAAGGGTATTAACAAAACGAATATAACGTTCGTGATTTTCATTTCTTAGAGCGGAATTTTGGAAGATATCTGGGATCATCAGAACCATTTAGAAATAACACTAAACTAATGGTTTTGACTTCACAGTTTGAGTAGATTACTCCGTTTAGCATCAATCCAGTTCAAATTAAAAAGGTAAGTAGTAAAAATTGAACCACTCTGCCAACCACACAAAAGTTGATGAGATGCCCGTACTTTGAGCATACTTGCTTAGGTAACAGCTTTTAAATCAATTAAATAGATTAGCACTAAAACCTTAAATGAGCTGTTGTATGGTTTCTGCACCAAGAGTAAGCCTCGCGAGAGTTCGACACCTTGAGCGCAACATTCGTCGTCGAACCTCCCGAAGCAAGCTGCCGTCGTAGCCAATCCCGTTGTTGTTGTTGATATTGTCGAAGATTCCACGACCATAGCTTTCCCGAACGGACGGTAGCTGGAGCTCGCGATCGCGCTATTGCGCTATACATTTCGTGTTGCTTCATCAGTACTCCAACTATTTCCAAGTCAGGTCGTTGTTGTTGTAGCCCACGTATACAGGTGGCAGTCGAAGAAGACGAAAAATTCTACCGAGTAATGAATCCGTTTTTGGGTTTGATGTTGTTGTTTTTAACAAGTTCGAACTTGTTGTCAACCTACAAAACGACGTTTTAACCAAGTATATATTGCAAATGGTTGTATGTGCATTAGGGCTAAAGGGATGAATCATCCTAAGGGATGAAAATCCCGAAAAAAAAAGTGCATTAGGGTGTCCCAAAATTGCATAACTTCTGGGAATCGGGGGGCTCACCCTCCAAATGGTAGATTAGGATGTGCAGAACAAACTTTTGTATGGGACCGACTAAAAAATATCATGTTTAGAGGTTCTGCAAGCGCGATCTTTGAAAAAAGTCCACTTTCAAAAGATTAGATTTTTAATAAATTCTGGGTCCAAAAATTCTCATTAAGTTTATACATTTTATATTTTTTTAATTTTATTCAAGTTAAATACTACACGTGAAAAATGAAAAATGAACCAAACTTGTATCAAAATGTAAAACAAGCAAGCTATTTCCAAGAAAAAAAATTTTTGGTCCAAAAATTTTGTATTCAACTGACCAAAATGTGTACCAAGCGTAAAAAATTTTTGATACCAATGCCATCAAAAGATGTGGATTTTTGTGCACTTAAACTTTGCTGAGCAAAACATGTTGTTTGTATCATTGTGTGAAGAGCTATTCACGGTTTAATCCTTAATATTATCACAATTTAGGATATTTTTTATTTACAGGGTGACAAAAAAGTCCGGTCACACAGGAAAACCTCAATATCTCAAAGAATAAGAAGAAAATCTTAATCTGGCTTTCAAAGCTTGATTCAGTAACTCATAAAGATACTACACAGACGATATTTCGGAATTACACCACCTTTATCTGATTGAACCAGCTTCAGACGTCTCGGAAAGTCGTCGCAAGCGGCGCGCACCTGCTCCATCGGCATCTCGTCCTAGATTTTCGTGATAACTCGCTTGAATTGCTCCAAATTTGCTATTTTATAGTCGTTCAGCTTAGACATCATTTATCCCCACACGAAATAATTCATTGGATTCAGATCCGGAGACGACGGAGGCCATTCATTCTTCGAAATGAAATCGGTCAAGTTTTCCTCACACCACGCCTGAACAACCTTTACGGTGTGGGATGCTGCGCCATCTGTCAGCAAGCAAGACTGTCGTCTTATTTTGGAACCGGGAAACGTTCAGCTTGTCCGCAGGAGCTTGCTGGAGGCTCACACTCCAAACTCGATCATTTTGGCGATTGACTGTTTGCTCCAAAACGAACAGCTTCTCGTCCGAAAAAATAAGCTTGTAATCTGCGCGCCAAACCGAGCAGCGATAACAGCTGCCCTTAACTCTGCCATGGCTCACAACTCAATGTAAACAAACTGCACAAGAACGAAACTCTGCCACTTTGGGCAGCAGAGTTAGCCCTTTCATTTGACATATAGAAGGCACCAGAGAGATACAACGTGTAGGCTACAGGTGTCCCCATAAAAGTGTGACCGGACTTTTTTGTCACCCTGTAATTTATCAAATTTGTCTTAATAAATACCTACTTTAAAATCAAAATACTTGCATAAAAAGACTTGGATGGTTTGAAAAAGTCATCAGAAGGCCATATGCCAAATTTGAGCGGAATCGGACAATAGGAAGGGGTTGCACTGAATCTCAAGTTTGAAAGGGATTCTGGTTTTTCATCATACATTTTTTTCTTTACCAATTGATTGCTTGATTATGTAGATTATATTAAAATTTCAATTAAGACTAACATTTCACCTGAAGACTGCAACTCAATTGGACTTCAAGCAAAAAAGTTAAGGCTGTTCAAAAATTGTATTTTTGTGGGAATTGTCGTTTAGCACACAATGAGTACATTTTACTCATTGCATTTTACAGGACAATTTGTAACCAAAATACAATCTTTGAACAGCCATAACTTTTTTGTTTTAAGTCCAATCGAGTTGCAGTCTTCAGGTAAAATGTTAGTCTTAGTTGAAATTTTGATAAAATTTACATAATCAAGCAATCGATTGGTAAAGAAAAACAATTTATGATGAAAAACCAGTTTTTTATGCTTCTTTAGAACACTATGTCTCAGAATCCCTTTCATACTTGAGATTCAGTGCAACCCCTTCCTGTTGTCCGATTCCGCTCAAATTTGGCATATGGCCTTCTGATGACTCCCTTAAACCATCAAAGTTTTTTTTTGCAAGTATTTTGATTTTAGAGTAGGTATTTATAAAGACAAATTTGATAAATTAAATAAAAACTATCCTAAATTGTGATTATTATTAAAGATTAAACCGTGAATAGCTCTTCACACGATGATACAAACAACATGTTTTGTTCAGAAAAGTTTAAGTGCACGAAAATCCGCATCTTTTGATGGCATTGGTATCAAAAATATTCTACGCTTGGTACACATTTTGGACAGTTGAATACAAAGTTTTTGGACCAAAAATTTTTTTCTTGGAAATAGCTTGCTTGTTTTACATTTTGATACAAATTTGGTTCATTTTTCATTTTTCACGTGTAGTATTTAACTTGAATAAAATTAAAAAAAATATAAAATGTATAAACTTAATGAGAGTTTTTGGACCCAGAATTTATTTAAAATAGAATCTTTTGAAAGTGGACTTTTTTCGAAGATCGCGCTTGCGGATCCTCTAAACATGATATTTTTTAGTCGGTCCCATACAAAAGTTTGTTCTGCACATCCTAATCTACCATTTGGAGGGTGAGCCCCCAGATTTCCAGAAGTTATGCAATTTTGGGACACCCTCATGTGCATGTTTACTGTAAACTGCATATTCCATGGAACTACCAAGTTTATGCTTCTACACGAGCGTATTTCTCATCTTGTTTTGCATCGCATACGAAATTTTCAGACAGCTCTTAGCGATATTTTTAATATAAGAATTAAAAATGTGTATCAAAACTTCATCAGCGATTTTCTCGAAATACGTCAAGTGGCTCATACGACCTAATCAAAACAAACTCTAGAAATCATCTCAAATCAGTCTGTGCTGAAGCTAAAAAGCAGTCTTCAATCAAAAATTCGATCACTGGCCTACAATTGACTGGAAAAAAAACTTTTTATTGATTTACTGAACAAGAAGACTATAGATAAAACATAAAAGTGAAATCAAAATTAAATTTTCTCTTAAATTGTGTTTATACTGTTCATTTTATATTGTGGTTAGACAAAATGAGGCACTATATAATTATCGTTCATTGAGTTAATTAACAAAAATGCGTTTATTTTATGTTTTCAACTAAAATAAGTCAACCTCATGATTTCTTTTATATTGGTTTAGTAATAACTGGTGAAATCATTTTCAATCCAGTTCGAATGACACAACTGAATGAGCTTTTCAAGCTGTTATCTTGAGCCTTATGAAAGTTTGAAATACTAAGTATTTTTCAACACAATTTTGCAAATTTTTATCAAACATTGTTTAGTGCAGAAGGATTGTGATTGAATGAGACTAAAAATTTGTTAAAAGTTGTAGACAGTGATTTCCATAAAACTAGGGGAGTGTAGGGTATTGTGGGTCTACCTGCATATCTTGGATATGTGTTGAGATAAAAATCTCAATCCAACTGTCATCGTTGTCGCTCTGCGGAATCATGTCGGTAGCAAATTTTGAATAGGGCGAATGTGCCAAATGGAAACAAAAAAATATTTGTGCTCGGAGCTTATGGAGCTGTCAAACTTTGAAAGCGTTTTTCACGAATCAGCTATGTTGGTCCATCCGCTGTATTCAAAATTCGATACCGATGTATTTCTAAACGTTGATAACTTGTGCACGCATCACATGCTTCTTTTAGTCAACTTGCTAAAGATATTTGCTTACCAAATTTAAACGAGCACCCCGCAAATTGTATCGGCGTAAAACCTAAAGTTCTCAACAAAAATATGCTCAAGTGCTTATTTGCTATTTTATGCACTTCTAAAATAATAATATATTAAAACAAATTTACTATAGAAAATATCAAAGATAATTCCTTCTTATCTCTAAAATTAATTTTTTCTTCTCACGGAATTTTAAACCAAGTTGGTATTTTTTTTTATCTCGAGTCTCTAGAATATTAATGGTGGATATTGTATATGACTCGAAAATATCCACATATCACCATGCAATTTTAAATTGTGTTACAATTTTGTTATAGATAGGTCTCATTTGAACTTTTTGAAAAATGTAGAGGAAGTGAGGGCAAAACAGCCATAACTTCTGTTTCCAATGTGTGCGGTGACTCAAACAGGCTTCGTTGCATTCCTCGGAAAAAATTACACAAGATACTTCCGGTTTGGTTAAAAAATTTCAAGTCCGAACAATTTGAAAAATGTTGGGAAATTAAGGTGAAAACAGCTTTAACTCCTGTGTCTAATCCGTGCAGTGGCAAAAGTAGGCTTTGTTGGATTCCTCGGAAAACATCACACAATATGCGTCCCATTTTGTTCAAACTTTTCAAATCCGAACATGCTATTTTTCTGGAATAATTGAAAAAATGTAGGGGAATTGTGGGTAAAAACAGCCATAACTCCATTCTCCGAAGCGTTCGGTGGCTCAAATAGCCTTTATTGATTTTTCGGAAAAATTCACACAAGATACGTCCCATTTGATTCAAAATTTTAAAGCCCGAACATGCGATTTCTCAACTATTTGAAAATGTAGGAGAATTGAGGGTAAAAACAGCCATAACTCCATTTTTCGAAGCGTGCGGTAACTCAGACAGCTTCCATTGGTGTCCTTAAAAAAATAAAATGCACAAGATAAGTCTATTTTTGTTCAAAACTTTCAAGTCGATTTTTTTTCTGGATTGTTTACAAAATATAGGGGAATTAGGGGTTAAAAAGGCACTATAACTCCGTTGGTAATCTTTTGCGGCCTCTGAAACTACTCCATTTGATTCGCTGGACATTTTCACTGAAGAAAAATATTTTTTTCATATTTTTTCATTTTATTAGTTTTGTGTAGGAGGGAAGATATTGAATTTCTTCGCAGTTTAGACACTTTTCTCCCCATTGTGCAATGTTCACATATTTGAATTTTACGCACTTGCTTCGGGTAAACCGTTCTCTTCAGAAGTTTAAAACATTATCTAGACTTTTAAATACGTTTCCGTCCACCACGTGAATATAAACTATTAAGAATTTTATCATGCAATTTGCATTCTCGACAATAATCTTTATGCTGAAAGAATTTCTACCAAATACCTAAAACTTAGAAAATACGTGCAAATAATAGCTATCATAGATTCTGGGTCATAAATATTCATTGCAAATATTTAAACTCAGTTAGAATTTCTTTCAAGATTTCATTGAAACATTTTTAAATAACTTTTAATTTGTGTAAGTAGAAAATTCCCAAATTACTTGTTGAAAAGTCAAATAAAAAAAATCATGTGTTCAAAATTTTCAAACTGGTTACTGATTGCAAGAAATTTTTCTATTGAATTTTAACAATTGTTGTTGATTAAAAAAAAATCAGGAATCCTTTACTTCCCTCTACATTTGTTTGACAAAGAAACTATGAAAGCAATAAATTATTTTAAAAGAATTTTTTCTTTAGAATGAGCTTACTTACCATAAAATGGTTTATTAAACAATCGTAAATTTCGAAATCAGCACGATGAATTATACAAGTTTGAAAACTTTCATAAGTTTGTTGAATTTATCATCTTTTTAAACATACCCAAGCAAATTCCTACCGAGGACCGAGAGTCATAACTCTTATCCAAAGTCATTCGGCTTGTTCCACATGCTACTAATACAACACGAAGGCGTACAAACGGCCCCTCGAGCAATATGTTGTTCCTACTGTCGTCGTCGACCTACATATGTCAAATATGAATGGGCATTTAAATGCCGGAAGGATGTTTGACATAATGTGCCTGAATTAAGTTTATCGTTGTTGGATTGGAAGGCTTATGTAGAATGACTGAGATGATAAAGTGAGTAATATGTTTCACTTTAATTGCTCAGACAATTTAGAATTCCAATTACAAATCTGATATCCTTTCAGTTAAATTGAATTTACATTAAAAGAACAAAGTTGTCGAATGGAAGAGCTAATAAAACAATACTATCAATTCGGTTGCATATCAATCGAAATCAGAATTGCATTCACTTGTAAAAGCAAAATTAAAGAATAACACACAGGTTTTCACCTCTGATAGCTGCAGCTTTGAACTCCTGGAGCAGGCACATCATGAATTACGCGCTCGGATTAAAGTCCACCAAATTGAAAGCAATTCAATGAGCAATTTGTATCCTTTTGATTCGGGATTTGCTGCTGTAGGTAGGACTGGTTCAGTGGAAAATACAATTCCATTTCGCCCTACGGATGGCAGCAGTAACATCAGCAATAAGGCAGCTCTCAACTCCGCACTCACCAGACGACAATGAGAATGAATGTGCATTTGTCGAGCAATCAAGTGAGGGTGCTTGTAGTACAGAAAATTAAATTCCCAAGGCAGTATTTTCGCACGGACGAGCAAGGGTACCAATTGTGCTGGGGCCATTCATGTAGAGCAACACCCACACAACAGTCCGGAACGAGATGGAGATGACATCAACCTGGAACGTACCAATGCATGAGCCGCTTGGTCTAAGCATGTTTAAGAAATAAAGGGTAAAATTATACAAAGGTTAAATATGAAATTCCCTAAATTTTTCAATTCGTTTAAAGCAATTTAAAACTTAGATAACTTAATAAATTCAATATATGTATGTATTTAAAGTTCCAGACAAAGTTCAAAATATTTTTCTAAAATGTTTAGTTGCTAAGAATTCCAAATCCTTCGCATGACACATCACGAGTACTTCCTATTTCCGGCATAAATGTATGGTAACAACGAAAGATTACTTATTTATAGAATACAGCATGACTGTTCGAGGGAGTCTGCCTTAAAATTTGTTCACAGCAAGAAAAAGGTTCTTCCACTATACGGCTGCAAGTGATGACGGTGGTTTACTGCGCTTCTCTCTTCTATTATTGCTTCATGCTGAGATAGGCCAGGAGCTGCAACTACCATGTTAAATGATGATAGCAATAATTTCGAACTACATTACCGGAAGGTAGGAAAACTGCTAACCAAGAGCAAAGGTCGACCCCAGTCAAGTGCACGCGTAAACTCCTACGGTGCCAAAACCATAGCTCTTTTCCTTGTATAGCTCTGATGGTGCAATTGCAATCCATAGAGTCAGTCCATAGAGTCAGTCATAGTAGAGAAGAAATGATCAGGGTTGGGGATATTTCGTTTAAATTTAGCATGTTGGAAATGAATGTTAAATAATATTGAAAATGTAATAATACCATTGTGTTAAAATCAACTAAATTTTGCACACTTTTTTAATGATGTGTATTGTTTACATGCTGTCAAACTCGAAGTCATTTTTTTCGATTCAACGAAAATTGAGGTGAACCAACGCAAGTCGAGAAAACAAATTCTTTCCAAACACCTGGAATATTCTGTCCTGTCGCACCGGCAGTTGGGAAAAATATTGGACATTCACCATTCAACCGTCTCCAGAGTGTTGAAGCGGTCTCGCCGGGAAAACCGGGACTGGAGAACAAAAACACGGAAGGAAAGGTCAAACGGATTATTAAAGCAAATCCCAACGTCTCAAGCCGTGATTTGGCTAAAAAGATCGGCATGTCACAGAGCTACGTCCAGAATGCAAAGAAGAGAGCTGAACTACATACAAACAAGGTAGAGAACTTCCCAAACCGCGATGAGCGGCAACAATCGACGGCTAAAACTTGGGCACGGAAGCTCTGCGATAAGACGCTGACAAAATACGGCTGCTGTATGATGGACGACGAAAAGTATATGAAAGCCGATTTTAAGCAAAATCCGGGGTTGGAGTTTTTCACCGGCAAGAGCAAGTTCGATGTGGACGACAAATTTAAGAAGAAGAAAATGTCGAAGTTCGACTCGAAATATCCAAATTTTCAAAAATCAGTAAATATAAATAAAGGAACGTTAATATCTGGTGAAAAAATGATCATTTGAGTGAGCTAAAGGAGGGGAGGGGTTGCGGGGGGAGATGGTCAGTTGCAAGTGAGTCTACAATATAAGCTGTAAACTGCTCCTATTTCCCCCATGAATTTCACTGAACAACATGTATTTCGAAAAGTATGAAACAAGAGATGAATAATGATAACTTTATCCAAGTTTTTCTACATACTCATTTCAGTATCCTTCTACACAACTTACACATCCGTTTATAAAACAACCAGCCAATCTATAATACCCCCTAGGAAAAAATGTTGATAATTTTTATAACTTGTAGGTATGTATATCTGGTATTTGAAAATTTGCACTTTAAAAGCTCTTTAAAGAATTTCTTGTTATAAATGTAAACTTCCCAATGAAAATAATACACACATTGTTGAGAGATGAAAATGTAGAAAAAAACTTTCTTCAAGTTATTTTCCTATGTTTCCTGAGCTTCTACATATAAGCTCTCTGATGTTTTATAATTTTTCGGAAGTATTTTACTTTTCACCGATAAGGCCGATAAACTTATTAACAAACACAACAGACAGCGATCAAGACACCTTCGTGCAAGACGTTGCACACAAACGCTGCAATTCTTCATTGGAGTGTTTTATTGAATCGTGATTTGGAAATTTAGTAATATTATTTTTAAATTTGGAAACACAATTCTCATTGATAACACTAGTTTACAAAATTTAAAAAAAATCGTGAACTTGATTAACTGACCAACATTTTTAATGTAAACTTGGGCGCTGAATCTGAAAATGAAATTCAAAAAAATCTCAGTAGAACCGTTTTTGAGTTATGCTCCAAATATGAAATTTCGGAAAAATAAAAAGTTCTTGTACTTAAGTTAAAATATCTCGGACGGCACAACAGTAATTTGAAATCCCTCTTTTGCATATTGAAGGTGAATAAATTTTTTATCGACCATGTGAACACAGTTTTCGCGTTTGACCAACAGTATTGTTGATATTAGCGACTTTATGAGAGAAAAAATTATAAAAAACTCAGTTTTTTAGAGAAAATTTTGTTTCAACGAGAGTTTTAGACTTGATGCTAGCATTAAAAAAATCTGATTTTCCTATGCGCTTAAACCACAGCTTTGAACCACAATAACTTTTCTGTTTCAAATCCAATCGAGTTACAGTCTTCGGGTGAAATATTTGTCTCAACTTAGGCTTTAAGAAAATCAACCATAAAAAACAATCAGCTAGTGATGAAAAAAGTTATTGATGAAAAACCAGAATTTTTCGTTCATTCCGGGCAAAATACCGCAAAATTTTATTCACTTTTGAGACCCAAGCAACCCCTTCCTATGGTCAGATCTTCCTGAAACTTGGCATGTGACCTTCTGGTAGGCTAATAAATAAATTGACTTGGAGCGAGTGAGATTTATAATGTTTCATTCTTCCTATACTATGATAAGTGTACTGCGGTTCGTTAAACTATGGAAAACTACAAAAAATACTATTGTGGTAAAATAGCAATAACTTCTTCAATTTTCAACCGATTTTGATGAATAACCACTTGAAATATAAACCACTTGAAATATTTGTTTTAAAGTGAAATTTAAGCGCATAAGAAAATCAGATTTTTTTATCATCATCATCGAGTCTAAAACTCTCGTTGAAACAAATTTTTTTCTAAAAAACTGAGTTTTTTATAATTTTTTCTCTCATAAAGTCGCTAATATCAACAATACTGTTGGTCAAACGCGAAAACTGTGTTCACATGGTCGATAAAAAATTTATTCACCTTCAATATGCAAAAGAGGGATTTCAAATTACTGTTGTGCCGTCCGAGATATTTTAACCTAAGTACAAGAACTTTTTTAATTTTTCCGAAATTTCATACTTGGAGCATAACTCAAAAACGGTTCTACTGAGATTTTGTTGAATTTCATTTTCAGATTCAGCGCTCGATTTCACTTAAGAAATGACCTTCAGTTCAAAAATGCTGTAAACTAGTGTAATTGTTGTTTTTTTCAATTTCTTTGTAAATGAGATCATCACTTTAAATATAAATTAAGTAAAAAAAACGATTATCAAAATCAGTTTCTGAAGTAGGAAGCTTCTGGAACCTCTTTTTTTATTTGCTCTTGAGTTTGAAGCCACCATACAAAATTATCAATTTTTCATTGTACTAAAACAAATGAAATAGTCACTAATGCAACAAATAAATTATTTTATAAAAATGATTGATCTTTTTTATTCTTCGGAGAAATTGGAGAACGGTTGCCATGGACCGAGTGAATTTAAGGAATTATGTTCATCAAGTTATGTCGTGAGACGGAATACTATGTAAAAAAAATAAAATATTCATTCTTCATGTTGATAACTTCACATTATTCCATTTTTTTTAAATGGTTTTGAATTATAATAAAACATTATGAAATAAACGGCTAATTTTGAACGTTAATACTATTCTTTTGGGAAGAGTCTGAATCATTTGCAATTGAAAAAACCAAGCTTTCAGATTTAGAATAACAAACCTTAAGCTTAATTTTAACTTATAACTTCAATTTTATTATGCAGGTGAGCTGAATGCAGTATCGGCGAAATAATTGGTGTAGATCTTGAAATCCAGTAGTGTGGGTTAAAATCACTACAAGATCTCCTGGCTGTTTAGCATGATAGATAACCTAGCTTCTGAAAAAGTAGTAGACTGAAAACGGGATAGTTTCAATTCACAAGGGAAAAATAAAAACAGGGGAAACTTATTTTGGAATATTTTTCCTTCCCAAACTCGATTTTTTGTCGAATTTTTTCTCTCACTTCTTATTTATAATTATTAAATTTAATAGTTTATAGTGAAATCGATCAATGATAACATTAGTTTACAACATTTTTGAACTAAGTACACTGATGGGCATTTTTAATGTGCAATCGGGCGCTGAATCTGAAAATGATATTCAAAAAAACTCAGTAGAACAGTTTTTGAGTTATGCTCCAAATATGAAGTTGCGGAAAATTCTTGTACCTACTTAGATTTAAATATCTCGGACTACATAACAGTAATTTGAAATCCTTTTTTACATATTAAAGGTGAATAAATTTTCTATCGATCATCCGAACACAATTTTTGCGTATGATCAACAGTATTGTTTTTATTAGTGATTTTATGATAGAAAAAAATATAAAAAAACGCATTTTTTTTCGAGAAAATTTTGTTTTAGCGAAAGTCTAAGATTCGATGGTAACATTTAAAAAATCTGATTTTCTATTGCTCTTAAGTTTCGATTAAAAAAAATATTTCAAGTGGTTATTTATCTAAATCGGTTGAAAATTGAAGAAGTTATGGCTACTTTACCATAACAGTAATTTTTGCATTTTTGAATAATTTAACGAACCGCGCTGTACTTCTCACTTCTCATTAGAATTAAACATGGTAAATCTCACTCGCTTTTGGTCAAAATGATTTATTTGCTAACCAGAAGGTCACATGCCAAATTTCCGAACGATCTGATGATGGGGAGGGGTTGATTGAGTCTCAAACGTGAATAAGATTTTAAGGTATACCTTAGCTTTAATATATTTTGCTCGGGAGGAAAAAAAACTACTGATTTTTCATTGACAACATTTTTCTTAATTGGTTGATTGCTTTTTATGAATAATTTTCTTAAAGCCTGCATCAAGACAAATATTTCAATCGAAGACTGTAACATGATTGGATTTAAAACAGAAAAATTATTGCGGTTCAAAGATTATAAAACGCAATGCGTAAAAAGTACTCATTGTGTGTATGACGAAATTTGCGGCCTTTGAACCGCTATAACTTTTTTATTTTAATTCCAATCGTGTAGCCGTTTTCGGGTGAAATATTTGTCTCAATTTAGACCTTAAGAAAATTAACCATAAAACAAATCAGCAAGTGAAAAAAAGTTATTGATGAACAACCAGTATTTTTTTCCTCCCGGGTAAAATACTTCAGAATACTATTCACGTTTGAGACTCAAGCAACCCCTGCCTACGGTCAGATCTTTTTGAAATTTGGCATGTGACCTTCTGGTAAGCTATTAAATAATTTTGACTTGAAGCGAGTATGAATTACCATGTTGATTTCTTCATATACTATGAGAAGTATACTGCGGTTCATTAAATTATTAAAAAATGCAAAAATTACTGTTATGGTAAAGTAGTCATAACTTCTTCAATTTTCAACCGATTTTGATAAATAACCACTTGAAATCTTTATTTAATCGACATTTAAGGGCAATAGAAAATCAGGGGCGGGATTATGGAACTCGAAACAATCGAGTTTCGTTCGATTCGACCAACTTTGGCATTACCGATCTCGATTCGAATGGAACATTTCGAGATGATCTACTACCCGATTTACTCGAAATCTAGTACTTGAAAATTTAGAACTCGAACGAGATTCGTAATACTGATGCTAATTCGATTCGAGTTCAACTCGAAACGGGTAACTCGAATCGAATAGGATTCATAATTCCACCCCAGGTTTTTTTTACCATCGAGTCTTAAACATTTGTTGAAACAAAATTTTCTCTAAAAAAATGCGTTTTTTATTATTATTTCTATCATAAAGTCACTAATACCAACAATACTGTTAATCAATAGATAATCGATAGAAAATTTATTCGCCTTTAATATGCAAAAAATGGATTTCAAATTACTGTTATGTAGTCCGGGATTTCTAATCTAAGTACAAGAACTATTTTTATTTTTCCAAATTTCCACTTTTGGAGCATAACTTTAAAACTTTAGAACTAACCGACATGAACAAAAATATGTCAATCTTTTCATTATCCGTTATTTATTCAAAGATGTAGATTATAGGGAAAAATGCCACTAAGCGGCAAATTGCCAAAAAAAAAAACAATACAGATTATGTCTAGATAATCTCGCTTCGAAGATACAAAAAAAACTTAACATTTTTCTGAAAATTGTATAGAGAACAATACTTATGCCAACATCACAAAAAGAAAGTTTGTTCAATTATTTATTTGATACTGAAAATTTTGATCTATTTCACAACTTTGTTGAAGGCTTAAAAGCATTTCACTTGTGCATTAACATAAAAATATCCAAGATTGATTTTAGTTCACAACGTTTTTAAAATTCCCGTATTCTACAAAATGAGAAAAAATACTTACTTCTTTAATTTTTTCTGGCAAAAGTCATGGCAAATTACTCAGACTCTGCATGAAAATTGATCATTAAGCAGAAACCTTTTTGATATTTTACACTTTTGCTAAAAAGTGCACAAATTTTTTCAATGAATTTTTACCTTGAATTTTTAAAATTTACACCGGAAACAAGAGCTGATAAAACAAAAATGCATAATTACATTTAGTGCTCCTAAAAAAAAACCTCAAGTTATTCAAATTCTATGCACCTCAGAAAATGTGAGTTTTGTTTCCTTGTGTTATAGTAGTGATTCAACTTTTTAATGTAGATTTTGAGTTCTGGAGATGAATTTAAATTGCGCACAACAACTCCTTCATATTGAAACAGCTTTTTATAAATACGTTTTTGTTCCTTTTTGGCTCTAAAACTCAAAGGGAACACAAAAGTTATAACACGTAATATCTTCTTTCGTTTCATGGTTGCTGAAATCTCTCGTGTTTCAACGCATTAGCTTGAATTTAGAAATCTTTAGAAGATTTTTTATAATTTAAACTCTTACCATGAATATTTTATATTCGATTTCTGTTTGGAAGTACTTGCATTTTTTCATGATCATTAGAGTACCCCAAATGACCCGACTTTTGAAAAAGTTATGCGCTGCAGGCTAAAATTGATCCTTGGCCTAGTACAAGATCTCATGCCAAATTTGGGTCAGATCGGGTCACGGGAAGGGGTCGCTCAACAAGCTTGAAGTTTGTATGGGATTTCGAGACATTTTGTTCGGGAGAAACATGAAAAAACCAGTTTTTCATCAATAACTTTGGTTTCCGTCTGCTGATTTCTTCCAAAAACTGGTTTTCTTAAAGCCTAAATTATGAAAAATAATTCATCCGAAGACTGCATTTCGATAAGAGTTAAGATAAAAAAGTTATTAAGCTTTAAAATGGGCTAACTTTTTTAACGGTGGTATTCAGCACTGTTAATGAGGAGTCAATATGTTCGACCGCCTCGACTCATTAACAGCGATGAATACCATCCTTAAAAAATTTAGCCCAATTTTGAAGCCTAAAAACTTTCTTATCTTTACTCTAATTGAAATGCAGTCTTAGGATGAAATATTTTTCATAATTAAGGCTTTAAGAAAAATCGTTTTTGAAAAAAATCGGCCGACGGGAACCAAAGTTATTGTTGAAAAACTGGGTTTTCATGTTTCTCCCGAACAAAATGTCTCGAAATCCCATACAAACTCCTGGCTCGTTGAGCGATCCCTTCCCGTGATCCGATTTGGCCCAAATTTGGCATGAGATCTTGTACTAGGACTAGGATTAATTTTAGCCTGCAGCGCATAACATTTCACAGGTTTTGAATTTCCCATACAAATTTGGGGCAGTCTAATGATCATCCATAATATGAATGATTGATGTGATACATTTCAAACAGAATTAAATAAAATCGGATCTAAAATTTAAATTTTTGTATTTGAATTTCATAACAAAGGTAATTATTTTTAAGTTCATAATTCATATTTGAATGATGGAGAATTGAAGGTGAGAAAAACTCGCAAAAGAGAATTCATACTGTGATTCAGAACCTGAATTCTTATTATGCATTTAGTCATAAATTCCTTGTATACGCAAGTGGAAATAGCACTGCTTCAGATTTAAAAATGAGGTTAGCATTAGACATCTGATACGACTTTTAAAGTTGAAAAATTCTCAATAAACCAGCTGTAAATAAAAATCAGAATTTTAAATTCAAATTTATATTTAATAATACGTATTAGCTTTTTATTCTTAAAGTAAAGTTTCATTTAAATGATTTGTCTTGATTCTTAATTGATAACTTTCCTTCGATTTAGAAAATATTTTGAAATACAAAAAAAAATCCTAATGAGGAACTTCTTGCTGCTCAAAACTTTATCAAAAATGAATTTCATGCGGCATCAACACTTGTTCTTTATTACGACTGAATTTGTTCAGCGAAACATTGGTGATTAAATGGCAAAAAGTTAGATTAGAAAATTGGACTGTCAACAACAATTGAAGTCATACGTTTCAAAAGCGCCTACTGGAAAATTAAGGAATTGGACTACAATTTAAATTTCTTACTAAAAAAGCAATTTTACACTTGAAGGCCGAAGGGGTTTTTGCTTCTAAGAACGCCCAAGATCTGTTCACCCGTTAAATAGGGTAGAGATTTCTGAAAATAAAGACAATTGAAAATCGCATGTTTCCGTACGTTTATTGTTTCATGATTTTTAATTGTTTTCTTCTTAATCTGAGCAAATAAAAAAGAAACTGCATATTGAAGGCGATAAATGTATGACGACAGCAGAACAAATATTTCAAGTATTTCAGCCTTATAACCATATTCACCCCCCAAAATGACTTTTTCAAATTTGTCATTTCATTAAAATTAAAAAAAAGAATTAAGAAGCTCTGAATTCAAAGCAAATACAAAATTTATTACAATTTGCTCGTGTTAATTTAGGTATATGAGGGAAATTAGCGACAATTTAAAAAAAGTTGTGCTCACATTTCATTAGTAGCAAATTCAAAATACTGAGTAACTCAACAAAAGTTATTTGGTATAATTTAGCACAGGGAATCGCAAGTTATAGCAGCTTGGATTTGGTGGACCGATTTGTTTTTAAATATTGAGCCTTTTAAGAGATAAATAATTTTTTTGTTGAAAATTTTTAAAATGTCAAAGCACATCTATTTAAAAACCTCAAGAAATTCTAGCATTTGCGGTTATTTTGTAACGGTTTTTAGCCGTTCCTATGTTGCTCAGCAGTGAAAATTCTTCTGAAATGAGTCATGGATATAAAGTATTTCAAATGAAAGTGTTGATTTGTAGGTTGATTATAAGCACGTTTTGTAAATACTTTGTAAGCTATTTTTTTCTGGTTAGTTAGGACAAGTCATTTCTCATATAATTAGCTCCAACCAAAACTAATAGCAGATTCGAATTTCTGAGACAAATTTACATCACAATGGTATGGCCATCCTACAACTTTGAATTTTGGACCTTTTTCTATTTGAAAGAGACTAGATATTTTGTTCATGAGACCTAAACTATTGGCAGAAATTTAAAAAAAAAAAGATTGAAAGATAGAAGATTTCTTATCTATATTTGCCATATTGCTTAGTATTAAACAGTTTGAATATGTTGGAAATAGAAAATCCTAAAATTTTGTTTACAACCCGGAAGTAACCTTACCGGGCTGCCCAGTTTTACGCAGACTGGTCCGGATATTCAATAAGTAATTCGAGAAAAGTCCGGTCTGGCTCGGTTGCCCTGTTTTTTGTTAAAAAAGCCCAAATTTTTTCACATTATTTACAAACTCAAAAAAAACTCTGAACGAGTTCTTAAATGTTCTTATTTTGCCTCTGGGAACTTTTTTTTAATAAGTTTTATCATAATAATCATAACCAGATTATTGAAAGCCTGAAATACGATTTAAAATCTGCTGAAGTGTTTTATGAAAAAAAAAAAGATAAATAAAGATAAAAGTATTTATATTTATTTCAGAGGAGAACGATATTCAAGCTAAAATTATTTAGAGTCGGAAGCTGGATCCCCGTAATAGAAGGGCTTTCCTAATTCGCATTGATCGTTGTCAAATCGATGATATTCCCAGAGGTCGATTCAGCCAGATATTTAAGTAACAATTCAAATTTTGTTGCACCCTACAAGACCTAATTTCGATCTTAAGAAGGTTCCGAAGAGCTTAATAATGAAATTACCACACAAAAAATTGATTCGCAAAATTCGAGTTTTTATCCGATTGCCATCAAATATTCAGGGATTGAAAAATAACTTTTAAACTTCATTTTGCCATTTTCCTCGTATTACCTATTTAAATGCAAATAACCGCACCTCGGCCTTATCCACGGCCATAAGATTCTGCACAACCTGTGAATCAACCGTTTTTTGCATGTAAACCCATACTTTCTTTAGTTCCTCGACTGCCTTCACTACCTTAGGTCGTTTGAAAAGGTGCTACTTCATAGTCGCACAGAACTTCTCGATGTGGCGGAGCTTCGGAGTGTTGGGAGCGTTGAACATTTTCTGCACGAAATTGACCTTATTGTCTGCATAACACTTCAGCACGTCCTTGGAGTAGTGACATAAAGCCAAATCCAACCTCAGGAGAGGAAGCAGCCGCTTCTGGAGGCACTCTTTCATGTATTTTTGTCCGTATATCGTGTCCTGGATCACAAAAGCTGCACTCCGCTTCCCGCACGTGCAAATGGCTTGCCAAACCAGGAATTGATTCGCAAATTTGGACATGTTCTGAGTGCAGACCTGCTCCGGAACATCGAACTTATCCTTGGCCGTGAAAAACAGGTAGTCGGGAATCTGTTTGGTAGTCTGCCTTCTCATATGTTTCGTCGTCCATGATGCAGCATTCAACTTTCGTCTGCATGTTGAGGTACAACTTCCGGGCACGAGTTTTGGTGGACTTGTTCTGCTTCTCGTCGTGATTAGGGGCCTTTTGTACCTTGAACGTTCGAAGCCCAGCCTTAGTTTTGGCCTTCTGGAAAAAAATCGGCTTAGGTACAGCTTCTTAGCCACATCCCGAACGAAGGCGTTCGGGTTTCGGTTGAAGGCCCCAACTGAGCGGTTGTAAATTTTGGTGTTGTACGGAATACTTTTTCCTTCACTTCTGGGCTTCCGGTCGGTGGACAATCGTTTCTCGAACCGCTTTTTCATGATTCTCAATCTTTTAGCAATGGGACGATGCGAGAGATCCTTGTTCTCATGATGACTGTGCTAGATTTTGTCACGCACGAGCTGTTCTTTCGACTCTATTACCGCGAGTTTTGATCACAGGACTTTAAAACTTGCAGGATGTAAACAATGCACTGTGAACTAAATGCACCCAAATTTTCATCAAATTCTACCCAACGGTTAAAAACTTAGAGCAATTTCATAGTGTGGAAATTTGATCGTGGACACCCTTTATGCGGCTGTTAATGCTTTCCAAAGTTACCTACCTACTTTTTTTAGTTTATGGTTAATTTAAAAAGTAAAGCTCTTTATAAAAATTCGGAGCTGTACTTTCATATTAAACTACTTGAACTTGGAAACGTGTACCAAAATAACAAAAAGAGCAACATCAAAATACTTGAAGTTCAACCTTCTGCTTAAAGTTGGTTTTGGTTTCGTAAACGCTAATTTCAAGAGATATTTATCTTCCTACTTGTTGAAAGTATAAAAATCAAGGTATACTTTTTGTAAAGCTGAAAATTACTTTTACTCAACCCTGTAGGTTGCACGATTCTCTCAAGGGACAAATATTTTCTTCGTCATCTTTCAACCACAAGCCTGCAAACCTCGCTCATTTCTGTGTTATCTAATTATAAAAATTGTTTCACTGCATGTGCCCTATACACGGAGCTGCTGCTGGCCCTTCGGCACCGAGCTTTTCCATTTGGAGATGTCGTATTTCTTTCCCAGAGAGTAGGTAACAATAACCGGCCGCAGGGGAATTCAGCTCATAGCTTGACAAGTGCACCCTAAACGGCAGCCAAGTGCTCTACGTGAAATTGCTTCCTTCGGTTGCGAGCCATCCAGTTGAGTGTGGAGGACAACACAACTTGCCATCATGCCGGGAAAAAAATTAAATTGTGTGTTGCCGGGCGGACGTACTTTTCCTTTCGGAATAAATTGAATACTTGGCCTACGGGAAACGGAACAATAACAGTAATTCAAGATACTGTGGTACCGTTTTGCAAATCAGTGGCGATAGACCTTGGAAACATGAATGAAATCAATAGATTCGTTGAAGGACTGAGACTGCGTTCAAAAACTTAATTTTACCTTGCCTGATATTGTGATTCATTTTCTATAGAGTGTTGATTAATTTGAACGATGTAAAAAAATATAAAATGAATTCTTACAGAGAGTATTTCTTTTCTATCTTATTCAACATTTCACCAAGCTATTTGCATGATTTGATCAATTACTGTTCTTTTTCGGTCTGCTAGTTGAATTTTCACCAGAGACCTTCCATGCTGTAAGCAAAAAACAAAAGAAGCCCAGAAGTCACATTTATCAAATTAGTTCCATCCATTTGCTCGAATTATATTAGTCGACTTACCAGAAGATGCTTTCGGTGGAGAAATTGTTTTCATTCCTTGGACGGTCTTTTGGCAAAAAGGATTTTTCATTCTTTTTCGTTCGTCTACAGACCGCAAGAGCCAAAACTATCCATTTGAAACAGGCAAAAAGTAAAAAAAATGCGATTCATTTAAGCTTTGCGGCTCTTTTTTGAGTGATATTTTGGCAGATTTTAAAGTTAGTTAGTTCGTTGGTAAATTTATCGAATGATGGCGATAAATATTTTAAAACAAGTTGGAATGCTTGTTTTAAAATTCCTTGTTTCATATTTATGTGACGGACGAGTGAAACTAATTTAAAGGGAATGTTATGCAATATTGCAATGCAATGTTGAAATATATATTTAGTCGAATATTAAGCAATATATGAAGATTCCGATGGTTATGAATAGCTTACTATTTATTCACATTTATGGAAAATTGAAGATATTTTTTGTACTTGTCAGTCTTGAGAGTGTGAGGAAATATAATTGAAATCTCCATGATCACTTACAATTCAATTAGTAAAGTTTTAGTCTATTATGTGTCTGAGATTACGAAATTTGCAATCATTTCGCCCTTATCCTCTTAGTTCTGACGACGGAAAATCTGGTGCACTTTCCGAACTTTAACAATTAGATATAGATTGTCCATTCCTGGGAATTTCATGTTCGGAATTCTCGACAATTAATGAAAAATAGACCGGAAAATGATCATTCTAGTTGGATGACAAGTTTTGCATAATCTTCAACTTCTTTAAAACATTCATATGAACTGACCACTTCGTGAATGTGCGTGCGGGTGTATTCGGCTTTGAACCCAATTGATGATTTATATTTAAGATGCCGTCGAAAATACTTGACAACTACATCAAGGTACCTGATTCGTGACAAGAAATAAAACTAATATAGATACGATGATGAACTATGGAAACTGAAGGTGAGGCCCAAAATCCAACAATTGAATTTGAGAAGAGATAAAGGTCCATCGCGAAATTATTGCGGCACCGGAAATGACATGCAAATTTTCTTATAATGTTTAGAGTCAAACAAAAATTTAAGGGTAGTTATATACATACAAATATTTACTTCAAAAATCGAAAGAAAAGTTAATCGATGGAGCCTTCAGTACAAAATTGAACGCATTTTTCGCTTAAGCACTCCATCAAAGTCTTTGGGACTTGGTAGGCTGTGAGCGAAGAAAATGGGCAAGTTAGTTTTTTAAATTTGTGATGTTTGTGAAATATTTGAAAATTCACAACATCACCTGATCCAGTCAAGCCACGTTCCCAGTATATTTTACCGCAGTTTAAGCCATGACTGCGTCCTGAATCATCCGTTATCATCGTTTCCCTTTGATTTGGTGGGCCCGTTCTTTTTTTTGCTTATTTATAAAGGGTGTCCACGATGAAATTGCCACACTATGAAATTGCTCTAACTTTTTAACCGTTGTTATTGAAAATATGGATGGATCCAGTTCATAGTGCATTGATTACATCATGCAAGTTCTAAAGTCCTGTGATCGAAACTTGCGGAAAAAAGTCGAAAGAACGGCTCGTGCGTGATAAAATCTTGCGCATTCATCACGAAAACAAGGATCTCTCACATCGTTCCATCGCTAAAACGTTGGGAATCGCGAGTTCCACGGTGTCGCGAATGATTTAGCGGTTCGAGGAACAATTGACCACCGACCGGAAGCCCAGAAGTGAAGGAAAAAGTATTCCGTACAGCACCAAAAATCACAACCGCGTAGTTGTGGCCTTCAACTGAAACCCGAACGCCTAAGTTCGGGATGTGGCTAAGAAGCTGCACCTAAGCTGAAGTGTTGTCCAGAAGGCCAAAACTAAGGTTGAACTTCGAACGTTCCAGGTACAAAAGGCACCTAATCGCGACGAGAAGTAGAACAAGTCCGCCAAAACCCGTGTTAGGAAGTTGTACCTCAACATGCTGACGAAAGATGAATGCTGCATCATGGACGACGAAACATATGTGAAGGCCTACTTCAAACAGATCCCCGACAACCTGTTTTTCACGGCCAAGGATAAGTTCAATGTTCCGGAGCATGTCTGCACTCAGAAGGTGTCCAAATTTGCGAATAAATTCCTAAGCCATCGCGATGCATCGGCACGTGCGGAAAGCGGAGTGCACCTTCCGTGACCCAGGACACGATAAATGGACAAGTGTACATGAAAGAGTGCCTCCAGAAGCGTTTCTGGGCTGGTAGTTCCACCTCCTCGTGGTCCAGGGCGAAAACGTGTCTGCAAGTCCAGCGTATTGCAGATGTACGGCTAAGAGAACTATCACTAAACCCACTAAAGGCCGTCGACGGGTCTGCCAAACCCGCGCGTAAAAAGTGGTGCACCCGGGTACTTAGGTACCAGTACTCGAGTGTGAGGATGAGGGTCAAACACGCGTTCGGGGGGTCATGGTGCTGAAATGCGGACGTGACCGGAGGGAATTGTTTTGCGTTTCGGTGGGTATAGACCCGACTCGCAAAACGAGTAGATGCGAAAAGTGGTGGCCAATGCACTGTGGTCCAAAAGAGCTAAAAGTAGAACTTTTTTCGTAGCGCCTCTGTCTTTCATATTTTCTCTCAAGTGTCTTCGGAACATTTGCTTCTTCAAACATGCTTCATAACTTGAAAGCATCAAAAGTTAGTCAAAGTCCACTAGAAAAAAATTGAAAATACTAACTTTCTTATTTCAATAGATAGAGCTTTACTTTATACTACAAAGTTGTAGAATACGTAAAAATATGAAACTTTGTTGAATACATAAAAACTCTATCTCTTTTCAGAGCAGAGTTATAAAGGTTTTATTTTGAAAGTTATTTAAAAGTTAGTTTTTAAACTTAACTATAGTTAGATGAGGATTTACATGAATAAGATGTTCTGAACATTTGTTGGGGCATTCAAATCACACGTTTTGCACAAGATTTCATCATTTTACGACGTTTCCTTGCCAAGTTATTGCAACTTTAAGTTTTATTTTTACTCAACTTCACGAGCGTTTATTGCAAAAACGTGCAATTGAATTTTCAAAACTAATGAATCACATTAAAACTTGCACTAAGTGCAACAAATTGGTGTTGTTTTCATTTGTCTCCACGCGCTTATATTTGAACACAACAAGCATATATTTGATGTGTAAAACAATGTGTGATACAAAAAATGGAAAAATTGATTTCCAGGTTACGCAGATGCTACGAAAAACGAAGGCAGAAGGCAGTTGAAAACTAATTTTTGTATGGAAACACGCAAAACACATCAAACGTATTCTTGTTGTGTTCAAATATAAGCGCGTGGAGACAAATGAAAACAACACCAATTTGTTGCACTTAGTTCAAGCTTTAATGTGGTTTATTAGTTAGTTTATTAGTTTAGTTTATTTAGTTAGTTTATTAGTTTAGTAAAAATAAAACTTAAAGATGCAATAACTTGGCAAGGAAACGTCGTAGAATGATGAAATCTTGTGCAAAACGTGTGATTTGAATGCCCCAACAAATGTTCAGAACATCTTATTCATGTAAATCCTCATCTAACTATAGTTAAGTTTAAAAAACTAACTTTTAAATAACTTTCAAAATAAAACCTTTATAACTCTGCTCTGAAAAGAGATAGAGTTTTTATGTATTCAACAAAGTTTCATATTTTTACGTATTCTACAACTTTGTAGTATAAAGTAAAGCTCTATCTATTGAAATAAGAAAGTTTCAATTTTCATTTTTTTCTAGTGGACTTTGACTAACTTTTGATGCTTTCAAGTTATGAAGCATGTTTGAAGAAGCAAATGTTCCGAAGACACTTAAGAGAAAATATGAAAAACAGAGGCGCTACGAAAAAAGTTCCACTTTTAGCCCTTTTGGACCACTGTGCAATGGTGAGCCAATCACTTAGAGACATGTTAAACACGTCAGTGTCAGCGGGCACAGTATGCCGGAGGTGTCAGAATTCGACACGCGTTTCGAAAAATGTTGCGCTCGAACCGCGAGTGCGACCTGATGAGGGCTGTCTACAGCTCTATTTGCGCTTCAGGGAGTAAAGCACCTGACTTGAAAATTGAGTAGTTACGCTGAGTGGTGACTTAAGTCAACACTACTTGAGAGTTCGGAGGAGTCTGAGTCCGTAACTTAGGAGGCTTGCCTCCTGACCCGCGTGTTCGAACAGAGAAAGTGTAGTCGACAACTCGTTTTGTGTTTCTGGACTTCCTGGACTAAATCCACAATGGGGACCTCTTTTAACACGATGAGATGTCGGGTCCTAACTTGTCGGAGGAGGGGTTGCACATCGAGTTGGGTTAGAATGAGGTATTTTCTGAAAGAGGATTCAGAAACGAGTATTGTTTCGGAACGCATTAGCGCGAATTGAACTCCCACTAGTATATAGTGTGAAGCATGGCCGTAGGAACGGGGGGGGTTTTGGGGGTTAAACCCCCCCCCCATGAAGGTTCAAAACTACGAAGTGAAATTTGTTTTATGAAACATAAAAATACCAATTTCTAATCAAATTTTGATGACTCCAAAACTTCGAAATCTCATTTCAGGAACACAATTCTATAACAGGTCTTCAAAAAATTTCTCACTTGTTGATGGTAATTGAGTTCCAATTATTGAACCCCAATAAAGTTAGACTAAGCTTACCAGATTGTCCGGATTATGACCAAATTTTATCACTTTATTTGCAAAATAAAACGAAATTTTCAATTTAGTCCTTAGAATTATCCAAATATTTTTTTTACCAAATTTTGTCAAAATAAATATAACAATTTTTGGGAGCCTGATTCTTCTGATGATTTTGAATCGGATAATGTGTCTTGAAAAAATTAAAAATTTTGAAACAATATGCCCAAATTTCGCAAGGTTTTGAGATAAAACTTCCAGGATTTGCCCAGCTTGGATTCTTGCGGAAAATTATTTAGGTAGTATCTAGTTTATTGTTCTTGATTATCAGTTTGGATCATCATTGGTATAGAATCCTGCTTCGAACCTTGGTAATGTGACGGTTTTCCCATATTCTAAACTCATGATTTCGGAATATGAAAAGAAAATATTTTAAATCAAAACCATTTTTAAGATTTGGATCTGAGATTTTTATCCTAAATTTATATGCAGAGTTGAAACATAAGAAAGTTTCATGAGTCCAGAATTAAACAATGTGAAACCGTTTCATCATTAAAAATTGTATTAAAATTCATAAGTTCAATGAATGAAACAAGTCATTATGAAAACAATAAATTCAAAATCAAATAAAAGATGTCTGGTTAAAGGTTCTGCTACAAATTTCGCTTTTTGGTAATTCATAGGATTTACGATTCAGGTTTTGAATTTGGGTTCAAAATGCAAAATTCAGATTTATAACTAAAATCCAAGGTTAATTTAGAACAAAAATTCAAGGTAATAAAAGATCAATTTTAAAATTTCATTAAAGATTCAAATTGAAGGAGATCGCGATTTCATAATTTTGATTCTCGATTAAAGATTCAAAATTTAAACTCAAGCAATGTTTGTTTAGAAACACAAACCTGATAAAAATCATATATAAAAATAAGATCTGAATTTGTTTTTTGAAACATCTTGATTTGAGTTTTACAAACTTTAATTACAGGATTTGAATTATGAAATGTAAAATAATAAATGATAATTTTTTAACTTGGTTTTTATCCACAGGAAAAACTTCAGCTGGAAATTTTATTGAACATTATTTACATATATTGAAGATTCTTCAAATTGCAAGTTCTACTCAGCAAATTTTGAAGCCCTAATTAGTTTTCCAGCAAAATTACCAGCAATTTAAATTGCGGGAAACGATCATCAAAATCAACTGCCGGAAAATCCGCAATCTCAATTGCTGGAGATCATTGATGGATTCTAATTTGATTTTCATTTTCGATTTCCAAATTTAACATTAATAATTCTCAAGCTATGATTAATAAAAATGAAGTAGCTCATTTTTACAAAGCAAATCATTGAAATTTTATTTTATAACGATACAATATCCAGCGGTGGAGTGGACGCTGTGCACCAAATCTCGAACTTCATCCTTTACCTTTGGTTTGATTCATGCATTGCTAGAATATGAAGGAAAATAAAGGATAATATTGTATTTATAGAAGGATTCGTTAAATAGAATTCTTCCTTAAAACGCCTGAGCCGTCATTTTTTAAAACGACAGTCTTCAACAGCAGCGAATGACATCAGCAATATGAAGAGTGTTTGCTGGTTTCCAAAAAAAAGGATTGCTTTTTTTTGCTGGAAATCGAGGTGTCACGTCATCTACGGACGCACCGCAGTCACGCATCGAACCCCACATCATTCGCCGTCACTGACAGGCGAGAAACGTCAAGGTGGTAAAGTGCATGACCAGCAATAACAAAGTTTGGTGACTAGGCGTTTAATCAGTAACAAACAAGTAAACAATTTACAACAAATTTATTAAAGTTTAGTTACAATTACAGTACAATTTAAACAACTAACACTGGATTACACTACACTCGTTTGCAAGGAACACTTCAAATAAATTTATAGCTTCGCGCAGGTAAACTTGATGTGTTAAAAGTGCAAGAACAAATTATGTTACTTAGGTCTATATCACAGGTATTGATTCGTGGCGTAAACCTAATTCGTCTGCTAAATTGAGCAGTATTACAGTTAGTGCCTAATAATACTTGAAACAGGTAAATCCTAGATAAAAACATAATTATCTATTGAGCATAACATTGTCCACATACATTCACCATATAGGTAACAGTAAGTGCCAGCAATACCGTACGGCACCCGAATTTCGGACTGAACACAAATAATTACTAAACAGGCATTAAACGTAAGTAAACACTTCTTGAAATTTAAGATTATATAAAATGAAACACAATGCACACATAGATTATAAGTACTCAAATCCCTAAATCCATGAATTGTCTTTACTACAGGGATAATTTAACGTTCTGTAATACACCGTTGAAATTACCGGAAGCTACGTCGTTTTATTTCTTGTTTCGGCAACAAATTAAATTATCCGTTTAGTTCGAAATGTCGGTCAATAGTGTAGCGAGCGCTAATAATACTCAAGAGATGAGTGGAAGTGTTTCTCAAGGTGAGGGGAAAAGTTGTGGAACGTGTGACCGTACTGATACGAGTCGGATGGTGCAATGTGATTCATGCGACACCTGGTTTCACTATGAGTGCGTGAATGTGAATGACAACATAGAAAATGAGGATTGGATTTGCAACAAATGTATTAGAAAACAGCTGGAGAAAGAAAGAATTACCTTGAAGAATGAAATTGAGCAGGCCAGGAAGCAGAAAGAGCAGTGGCAGTTACAACAACAGCAAGAGCAACAACTGAAACAGCAAGAACAGTTAGAGCAGCGTCAAAAACAACAACAGCTAGAGCTGGAGAGGCTCCTACAACTTAAGGAGCAGTCGCAAAGGATGCACGAGCAATTTCTGCTGCTTGATGAGTCTATTTTAAGTCGTTCAGGGAACCTTACTCATTCGGCCCAGCAAACTGGAGCGATTCCAAAACAGCCGCTGATGTCAACACGTTATGAAACTAATGCATTGGCGTTTTCTAGGGCCCAAATGATGGATACCTCAAAGGAAAGCGGAAAGGCGTCTAGTAAAGGATCACAGCGTTCAGCAAGGAGTCGGGAACAGAAATTAAAGGCGCTAGAAGCTAGGCAAGCCCTAGAACGGAAGCAACTGGAAGAGCGACTACGGTTGGAGGAGCAGTTATCGGCGCTCAACGAGACGGATTCGGAAACTACTGAAAGTGTCGAAAAAGTCGAGAATTGGTTAAATAAAACTCATATTGTCGAAAACGTGTCTTTGGATGAAACTACGCTGCCCGGTTATCCAGGAAAGACTCCAAAGTCAGTGAGAATACAGCTGTCGTCCAATTCTTCAAAAAACGCGGATACAAACACTGTGTATCCTTCTCAAACCTCTTCTGTCGTGACAACAGGGGTTTCACAGTCGATTCTGCCGAACGAAAACTTCTTGTCTTCTTCCACGTACATCCCACCGTCAACTAGCGAAGCGTTTCAAGGTGCAGTAGGTCTTCCACCAAGTGATCCTGAACAATCATATGTTTCGAGATGTCCACCAAGTTCTGTCCCAGCACAAATATATCCGCCCGTTTATTCTTCTCAGCAACCGAGGGTAGCCGTTGCACAGCAACACGCTCCAGGATCATTGGGGGCCTGGCAACCTGTTTTCGTGAATTCTAACCCCTACGGCAATCCGCATGGTTCCAATCTGCCTCCGGTATCAGCATCGACACCTCGACAGTTCTCTTCGTTCCCGCATTATCAACCAAACGCCGATGGTCTCTGTAATACTGAGAACCCGTTGAGTACGGAGCACCTCGCAGCTAGACACACTGTGACAGAACTGCCTAGATTTGGTGGAGATCCGGAGGAATGGCCAAGGTTTATTGCGGCGTACGAACGAACCGCAAGGATGTGCTGTTTTCGAAATGATGAACTTTTGGATCGTCTCGAAAAAAGTCTGCAAGACAGAGCTCTCAGCACCGTAAAAAGTCTTCTTCTGCATCCAGACAATGTTCCTATCATCATACACCGCCTTAGTACCCTGTTTGGGAACCCGGAAACCATTGTAGACACAATGATGAAGAGAGTTAAGCTGATGCCACCGCCGAAAGCAGACAAATTGGAGAGCATAATTGACTTTGGGGTTGCTGTTCAGAATCTTTGTGCAACTGTTCTAGCCTGTCGGCTAGACGAACGTTTATATAATGCTACTCTACTACAAGAATTAGTGGAAAGTCTCCCAATAAACCTCAAAATGAAATGGGCAACACATATACAGAAGACTGGAGCGATATCTCTTATGGATTTCAACATTTGGTTAACTAAGAAGGTCGATGCCTTCAGCAGAGTAACACGACCACAAGCATGGACGAAACCTTCCTCTAGACATAGGAGAGAAGAAGCGTTTTTGCACGTACACTCCGAGCAGCCGTCCGTAGAATCCACTCGAAAGGTATGTCTAGCTTGTGCTGGAGATTGTGCGAACATAGAAAGCTGTAGCGTCTTTCTTCAGATGTCAACGAAAAGGAGGTGGGCATTAAAGAACGAGCATAACTTTTGTCGTAAATGTCTGGCTAAACACTTAGGAGCGTGTGAGAGAAAAATTCCATGTAATGTAAATGGCTGCAGATTTCTTCATCATTCGCTTCTTATTGACGACCGTAAGCATTCAGGACCGCCTTCCCATCCAACACAGAATCCGCATTGCAATACGCACAATTGTTCGCTAGGAGGGGTCTTGCTTAAGTACATCCGTATTACCGTACACGGTAAGAAAAGATCTATCACAACCTATGCCTTTCTCGATGGTGGTTCTACCTGCACTTTGATGGAGCATAGCCTATGGCAGGATTTGGACCTTGCAGGTGAACAGTACCCACTGTGTATTAACTGGACAGCTGGTCAAGGGCGATACGAAGCAGGCTCAGTGAGATGTTCTATCGATATCACCGGAAGTCAATCAGACAATCGCTTTCATCTAACGAAAGTACACACAGTCGAGAGCTTGGCACTTCCTCCGCAGACGGTCTCTGGACCTGATCTAATAAATCGTTATCGTTATCTCTCAGATGTTCCTATTGACTCGTATACCGATATTAGGCCACGTATCTTGCTGGGAATGGACAATATTCGTCTCGAATACCCCTTGGATTCCAGAGAAGGTCTCGAAAATCAGCCGACGGCTGTTCTAACGCGCTTGGGATGGGTAATATTTGGACCCAATTATCTTGAAAACGATCAGGCCATTACTCGAAAATCTGAGTTCAACTATCACGTTTGTCAGTGCGATGAGCTTAACGCAGTGGTACGAGACTATTTTTCTTTTGATAGCCTTGGAGTTCAAGCAGATGGTAGGCAGATCTTGTCAAAGGACGACGAGCGTGCAATGGCACTTCTCAAAAAGAACACCACGCGTAATGGCGCACGATACGAGACGTGCTTACTTTGGCGGTATGATAACATCGATCTACCCAGTAGCAAAAATATGGCACTAAGCCGTCATAAGTGTCTAGAAAGACGTTTGATTCGGGAACCAGAGTTGGCGAAGGCTTTACAGCAGAAAGTATGCGAATACGAATCTAAGGGATACATTCGTATGCTGACAGCAGAAGAGGAAGACATGTATCGCGATCGTTGTTGGTACCTGCCGATCTTTCCGGTAACTAATCCAAACAAACCCGGCAAACTTAGGATCGTTTGGGACGCCGCAGCTAAAGTAGGCAAGGTTTCTCTGAATTCGTTTCTATTGAAGGGTCCGGATCAGGTTGTACCGCTTCCACATGTTCTACGCCGCTTTCGGGAGTATCGTGTTGGGATTACGGGTGACATACGCGAAATGTTTCACCAGGTTAGGATAAACAACAAGGATCAACACTACCAACGTTTTTTCTGGAATAAGGGAAACTTCGGGGACGTGCCAGCGACATACGTTATGGAAGTCATGACATTCGGAGCAAGCTGTTCACCAAGCTGTGCTCAATACGTAAAGAACCTTAATGCGATACGATTCAGAGAGCAGTACCCCCTAGCAGCTGACGAAATAAAAAACGGAACCTATGTTGATGACATGCTTTGCAGTGTTGAATCAGAAGTGGAAGCGATTGAATTAGCAAAGAACGTGCGCATGATACACGCTAGCGGAGGTTTTGAAATTCGAGGATGGTTGTCCAACTCCAGGAACGTGATGGAAGCAATGGGCGAGAGTGATGTTGCACCAAAGAACATGGATATAGGTGCTGCGCTCGCAACAGAAAAGGTTCTTGGAATGTGGTGGGACACAATCTCGGACACCTTCACCTTCAAGACTCCGAAAAGATGTCGTCCGGAATTAATGACTGGCTCAGAAATTCCCACCAAAAGGGAAGTTTTGCGGGTTCTCATGTTAATCTACGATCCACTGGGATTTCTCGCAAACTTTCTTATGTACCTGAAAGTACTTCTACAAGAAATTTGGCGTTCCGGCGTTCAATGGGATGAGCCAATAAACGAACAACAATTTGAAAAATGGTGTGTTTGGCTAAAGGTTCTACAACAAGTGGAAAACGTTTCCATTCCAAGGTGCTACAGAACCAAAACTTCTTCTTCTCCCGACACCAATCACATCCAAATTCACGTGTTTGTAGATGCCAGTGAAAACGGCTACGCTGCTGTCGTCTACCTACGATTTGAAGAGGATTCCGTGGAGTGTGCTTTTGTAACCGCCAAAACTCGTGTCGCTCCTTTGAAGTATGTATCAATTCCACGCCTGGAACTTCAAGCAGCAGTGATTGGAGCACGGTTAGCGCAGGATGTAGTAGAACAGCATCGATTACCAATAACCCAGCGATTCTTTTGGTCCGATTCTCGATATGTGCTTTGCTGGTTGAAATCTGATCACAGGAAATATACAAAGTATGTTGGAGCTCGTGTTGGTGAAATCCTGGAAAAAACAAATGTTGCAGAATGGAATTGGGTTCCTTCCAAATTGAATGTAGCCGATGAAGGTACAAAGTGGCAAAAAACACCAGATTTGCACTCGAGTAGTAGGTGGTTCAGAGGTCCAGATTTCATTTGGCAGTCGCGGCAAGAGTGGCCAGAACAACTAAAATGTTATGGAGTAACTGATACAGAAATTCTTCAACATTCAAATGTCCATGTGATACGAGAACCTTTGATAAACCTCGGTGATCATTCGAACTGGTGGAAGCTAGTACGCCTAGTTGCGTTTATTCGTCGATACATCAGTAATCTTCGCCAAACATTATATAACAGAGAGAAAGCAGTGGGTATGTTGAAACAATCAGAATTGCTGAATGCGGAATACGAGATATATCGAATGGCGCAACGAGAAGAATTTCGCGAAGAAATTAGCTTATTATCAAACACAAAAAACGTTAACCCTCGGATTCCCAAGACCAGTGTGCTCTACGGACTTTCACCCTTTCTCGACGAATACGGAGTATTACGGATGAAAAGTCGAATTTCCAATTGTCGGTTTATAGATCAGAATACTGCCCACCCAATCCTGCTCTCGAAAAATCATCAAGTTACTAATCTAGTTGTTAAATTTACTCATGAGCACTACCATCATCTAAACCATGAAACTGTGGTGAATGAGCTACGACAAAAATACCATATCCCTAAGCTTCGCAGAGTAGAGTAAAGTGGGGCAAGAGTACGCAGGCGGAAAGAGTACGCACTAGGCTTTTACAGGAAACGACAACACTGAAACTAGCAACTCTGTACCGGTTTGACAGGTCATCGAGTCAGCTGATCATAAGTGTTTTTGTTTGTGGTTTGGTTCGCGTACGTCGGAGAAATGAGATAAGTTTTAGTTTTTCCAATTTTTATGTAATTTTATGCGTATTTGGAATCATTATTAAACTTCGTGGAAATTCGCTAAACAAATTTGCATACGTGACAGAGGACACATAATTAATATAGATTAAATCTGTGGAACACTCATGCCAGGATATGATCGGAATATTTAGCACTTTTAACTTTACTCACAAATGGTCGTAGGGGGCAAGAGTACGCAGGCTTGGTGGGGCAAGAGTACGCGTTGGTTTCCTTCGTCTTTTTGATAGCATTTGGAAAGCTAACCCGAAGAATAATCAAATTTTCAATAATCAGGACGTACAAAAGGAAAATTAGCCGGAAGATTTGCTCTCCGGAGATGCTGGAAAACGCCAGGCAGCGGTTGAAGGACAGAGAATCGAGGCGCCGGATTGCTGAAAGCCTCTGGACTTCGGAATCAACCTTGCGTAAACGCCTTAAGAAGCTAATCAACAGAAGATAATTTTTGTATTGAATTGTGAATAACAATCATTTTTCTAGACCAGGGATTCGGTGCTGAAAGCCATGGACAATTCTCTTCAGTTTTTACTCCTCAGCAGTCAGAGGATCTCGTTAATTACGCTTTTTACGGTCTGACTTTAAGTGATTTGCGTCGCTTCGCCTTTGCTGAAGCAAACAGCGTTACCCATAGAATCACTGTTTTATTTAAATTATTGTTTATGAAATAAAGGTTTTGTTTTGTTTAATAAACGATTATAATGATTCAAGACCTCACTTACACCGGACCAGAATGGAATACAATGAGCTTATTATATGCGTACTCTTGCCCCACCTCATGCGTACTCTTGCCCCATTGGTGGGGTAAGAGTACGCTTTGGTAATTTTTTAAAAATTTGATTTTTTATCAATGTTTACAAACATAATCAAAACTTTTTGCGTCATACAATCAAGGTAAAGAGCCTTACTTTAATTTGGTTTATTTACTATGATCGATACTTTGTTCTTTGAAGAGATACAATAAGTACACAACTAAGTGCGTACTCTTGCCCCATTTTACTCTATGTAGTAAAATCTATCGCGACTGCCAAACATGCAAGAACGCTAAAGCTCGCCCACAACCTCCGATGATGGCTGACCTACCCCCAGCAAGGCTTGCAGCATGTTCAAGACCGTTTTCATATATCGGGATCGATTATTTCGGTCCAATGCACGTAGCAGTAGGGAGACGTGTCGAGAAGAGATGGGGAGTGTTGATAACTTGTTTGGTAGTTCGAGCGGTACACTTAGAAATAGCCCATTCCTTAACTGCCAGTTCCTGTATCATGGCCATTCGAAACTTCATTGCTAGACGTGGCACCCCTATTGAGATCTTCAGTGATCGTGGAACCAATTTCGTTGGATCAAGTCGAGAGTTGTCGGCAGCTGTTCAAGAGTTAGATCAAGACAAGGTTATGAAAGACTTCGTATCGGCCGATACAAAATGGACTTTTCTACCACCCAGCAGTCCGCATATGGGCGGAAGTTGGGAAAGGCTTGTGCAATCGGTTAAGAAAATCTTGAATAACATGAACCTTCCAAGGACTCCCACCGATGAAGTTCTTCGTAACAGCCTACTTGAGATCGAATTCATCATAAACTCGCGTCCCCTCACCTACATCCCTATTGAGAACGCTTCAAGTGAAGCTTTGACACCCAACCATTTCCTGCTTGGATCCTCACACGGTTTGAAACCATTGGTGTCGTACCATGACAGCCTCGCTACACTTAGAAACACATGGAAAACATCACAAGTTTACGCCAACCTTTTCTGGAAAAGGTGGTTAAAAGAGTACCTGCCAACAATTCGTCGTCGTCCTAAATGGCATCATCCGGTGAAACCTATTGCAGTCGGTGATGTCGTGGTCATCGTTGATTCCGATTTGCCCCGTAACTTGTGGCCGAAGGGGCGAGTGGTTAAAGTCAACGAGCATGCCGGCCAAGTTCGTAGTGCAACTGTGCGGACTTTGTCAAACGTGTACGAACGACCTGCTGTAAAATTGGCGGTTCTTGACATCGGTGCAACAGAGTGTAAGCCAGGAACGGGATCAGGCTTACCGGGGGGGAGTGTCACGTCATCTACGGACGCACCGCAGTCACGCATCGAACCCCACATCATTCGCCGTCACTGACAGGCGAGAAACGTCAAGGTGGTAAAGTGCATGACCAGCAATAACAAAGTTTGGTGACTAGGCGTTTAATCAGTAACAAACAAGTAAACAATTTACAACAAATTTATTAAAGTTTAGTTACAATTACAGTACAATTTAAACAACTAACACTGGATTACACTACACTCGTTTGCAAGGAACACTTCAAATAAATTTATAGCTTCGCGCAGGTAAACTTGATGTGTTAAAAGTGCAAGAACAAATTATGTTACTTAGGTCTATATCACAGGTATTGATTCGTGGCGTAAACCTAATTCGTCTGCTAAATTGAGCAGTATTACAGTTAGTGCCTAATAATACTTGAAACAGGTAAATCCTAGATAAAAACATAATTATCTATTGAGCATAACATTGTCCACATACATTCACCATATAGGTAACAGTAAGTGCCAGCAATACCGTACGGCACCCGAATTTCGGACTGAACACAAATAATTACTAAACAGGCATTAAACGTAAGTAAACACTTCTTGAAATTTAAGATTATATAAAATGAAACACAATGCACACATAGATTATAAGTACTCAAATCCCTAAATCCATGAATTGTCTTTACTACAGGGATAATTTAACGTTCTGTAATACACCGTTGAAATTACCGGAAGCTACGTCGTTTTATTTCTTGTTTCGGCAACACGAGGCAAAAATTTACTGTGTAACCAAAATCTTATATTTTAATTTAGTTTACAAGAGTAGAAATTAAACCTCATTAACGGTTCGTAAACCTAATTCTTTACAATTATTTTAAATTTATGGTTTATCAATGCAAAAAGACATAGACCTGTTAAACAGATAATAACTTTTTGTCTAAAAAGATACGAAGTTATGATATTCGACAAAGTTGTTTAGTGGAAAATTTCCTTTCAAAAATTTATAAATTGTCTCAAAAACCATATGCAAGATCGATTCCAAAGAAGAAACAAAAATGATGCTAATTTTTCAATACAAAATATTAAATTTTCCCATACAAACCTTTACCTCAAATTTACTCATGAAAACGTTAATTAAAAATTCATCAAAAAATCATGGATGAGTTTTGGATCAAAATGAATCAGGAGTCGTCCAATTGCACCCATGGACCCAGAGTAACAATCTGGGGGACGCGGTGGCTCGCCGTGCCTTGGAATGCATTCCGTAAAATGGACTTACCAACTGAGCTAACAACTAATAAAAAAATAATCGGCTGCTTCCTCTCTTGAAGGCCCACAACGTCCCAACAATCTTCTGGCCGTATTTGGCCTCATGCCAGTACTCCAAGGACGTGCTGAAGAGGTATGCGGACATCAAGGTCAATTTCGTGCCGAAAATGTTGAACCCTTCCAACATTCCGGAGCTCCGCCCCATCGAGAAGTACAGTGCGATTATGAAGCAGCACCACTGAAGAAAGTATGGGTTTACATGTTGGATGGACATCCCTAATTTGATTTTATAATCCCTTATCCAACTCGATCAAGTATCATGGCTTCGATCGATAATACTCTGTGAACTGTTTTCGAGAACGGTTGCGTTTGGTGGAATAAAGCTGATGCCCAGTAAATCGCGTGTAGAGTTTTTTTGTCCAAAAAGTGATATTCGGTGTGGTTGTCTGCGAGTTTCTCGTGTGCTCCAGATCTCGGAATCCTCAATTTCGTGGGCTCGTTTAGTTAGAGATAAAACTACGGGAGTTTAAGTGATGATTATTTGGTCACCAAATAGCTACGAATTTGCCCGCCTCATAGATATACTCAATTTCACCAATGTGTCCCTACCCAGAGTGTCTCATCAACTCAAAGATTCGCGGTGAGATGCATGAGTTGCGTGCAGAAAATAGTCGATTGCATAGTGCGATCGATGAGCTTCGAGCGCATCCTCTGCGCAGTACTCCTCACCCTGAATCGTTCGCGAGTAGTGTCAAACGAGAATCATCTGAAAGCTCTCGGAATAATACCGTTGTGTGTGAAATAGCAAAACTAACTGTATCGGAAATCGAGTCCGCTTTCAACGAATTTTCGGGCTCCGAGTGCTATTCCGTTCAAAAGTGGGTTTGTACCATCGGGTTATCAGAGTTACGCAAGTACGATGTCGCGAAGGAGAAGGTAACAGGTTTGGCTAGATCATCAGTAAACACTGTCAGCCATATCACTTGCTGGAGTGCCCTTCAACTCTTTTTGATACGCGAGTTTGACTGTGTTGAAAACAGCACTGTGGTACACAATAACTGCGTGCAAGAAAAAAATTGGCCTCTGAATCTGTGCTCGAATATTATATTTTGATGCGTGAGTTAGGTGCAAAGGCTAACCTTGAGCCCGAAGCAATTATTACTTACTTAACTTACTTAATGTTCCCGCGCCGATCCTCCGGTGCAAAGGGCCGTGGTAAAAGACCTCCACTGTTGACGATCCGGAGCCAGCGTCTTCACCTGATCCCAGTCAAGATTCTCGTCGACATTTCGGATTTCAGCGGCTAGGCTTCGCCGGCACGAGTTTCTGGGCCTGCCTCTTCTTCGATGACCTTCTGGATTCCAATCTAGCGCCACTCTGCAAATCTCGTTTTCATCTTTTCGCAGCGTGTGCCCAATCCATCTCCACTTACGTTCCCGAATCTCGATTTCTAGCGCCCTTTGATGACACCGGCGATGTAGTTCCTCATTCGAGATCCAGTTGCCAGGCCACCAAGCGCGGATGATATTCCGCAGGCAGCGGTTTACAAATACTTGCAGTTTTCGCGTCGTCACCGCATATGTGCACCAAGTTTCGCACTCGTACAGCAATACGGATTTGACGTTTGAGTTGAAGATTCGGATTTTTGTTCGTAGAGAGATCTGGCGTGACCGCCAGATGTTTCGGAGACTCGCAAACGCAAATCGGGCCTTTCTGATCCGGGTTCGATGTCTTTCCTGGTACCACCATCAGGCGTTATCTGGCTACCAAGATACTGGAAGCACTCCACTTTCTCAACTTGTTGCCCAGCTACCATGAAACTGGAGGGATTTCCTGTGTTGATCTTCATTGACTTGGTCTTTCCAACATTGACTTTGAGACCTGCTGCCTTGGAACTTTCGGTGAGGTCGTCGAGTGTTGAAGGAGTAGCAATCCATGATATCCTTTCAACAATTCTAGTTTTTCCATAGCAACAGTGCTTAGTAACGAACCTTGTTTATAATGAAAAACTTATCACTTAGTACCAGAACTCCGCTTAATAAAGACATACTTTTATATTAGTCTGAAAGCCTTTTGGATTCTGGTTGTTCCTGTCCCTGCCCCAATTCAGCTATCTCAACAGGTTATGGGCTCTTCAGGAAGAGAAGCAGTTTTACACGGCATACCGTTATTCTGTGGTGGAAATGGATTCCACAATTGGAGCTTCCGGGTCAAGATGCATCTGGACGCATTGGGGTTGGCCCACACGTTGGCGCAGGATCCACCGGAAGTGGCAGCAGAAAGGACGAAATTTCGTGAAGCGGACAGGAAAGCGAAGTCAACGTTGATTAGTTTCCTCGGAGACGAATGCCTGGAAATAGTTCGTGACAAGGCAACAGCAAAACTGATGTGGTGTGCTCTCGAAAATTCGTTCGCCAAGAAAAGTCTTGCCTCGCAGAATCTTTTTCGGAAGCAACTTGGTCGTTTAAAGATGAACGAAGGTGAATCCATGCGGTCCCATCTAGTGAAATTTGAAGACCTTGTTCGGCAGCTACGTTTGGCAGGAACGAATTTGTCAGAAGCAGATGTTGTGGTGATTCTTTTCGGCACCCTGCCGGAATCATACGACCCCTTGATCACAGCCTTGGAGAACCTGGATGACGATGAACTGAGCCTGGAACTCGTAAAGCAACGTTTGCTAAGCGAGGAGATGAAGCAGCTGGATCGTCATAGGGTTGTGCAAGATCAAGAGCAATCAGCAGCGTTTCTTGGGGCTGGTTTTCCTAAGAAAGTCACGAAGAGGTTCAACGGAAGATGCAATCGATGCGGCAAGAAGGGACACAAGAGGGTCGATTGCCGTGTCAAACTGGATGGTGAGGCTAACGTAGCATCAGGGAGCAAATCTGTGTGCTTCATGGCAGATCAATTTTCGGAGCAAAGTAAACGCGAGAAAATGCTGTGTTTCAAGCTCGACTCTGGATCCAGTGAGCATCTAGTGAATGATAGATCGGTTTTTGCGTCGTTATCCAAATTGAGCAAACCGATTATCATAGAGGTGGCGAAAGATGGACAGACCCTTGAAGCAACTCAAACCGGGACGATAATTGGAAGCAGCAACACCAAAGTGCTCGTCAATATGAAAGATGTGCTGTACATTTCGGATCTCAGGGACAATCTGATGTCGGTCAAGAAGCTGGCAAAGGCTGGAATTTCCGTGCTGTTCTCTCGCACCAAAGCGACGTTGAAGAAGGATGGAATGACAGTTGCGGTCGCATATCTGAATGGTAATCTTTATGAACTGCAAATCAAGATAAATTCAGATGGTAACCAAGTCACAAGAGAGTGCGTAATGGTCACCCTACCTATCGAACCAGAGGGGGACGAAACTGATGGTTCGAAAATAGTCACCGGAGCTCAAGGTTCGTTAAATGCGGTTGACAGTGAATTGCCCGATTCGCTTACTGGTTCTGAAGAATTCCCTGAGACGGATGAATGTGCAACTGATGTTAGCAGCAACGGAGAGCCATCCGCGCTCCCGCCGCATCTAGAACACCACGAGCCCTTAAAGCAAGCATCGGTGAGGCGTAGCGGTAGGGAGCGCTCGCTCCCAGGTAAGTCCTGGTTTATTCCGTTAAATTTGGTGCAGTTTCTGCTGGTCCTCTTTCTTTTGATGTTCCAGAAAGTTTTTCCGACCTTGGTACCGAATCGTACGATGCCAGTGAAAGATGTGAGGAGCGAAACTAATTCATTTGAAAAGAATTATTCTTGGGACCTCACAATGTGCCCCGATGGTATGAAGCTCTTGAGTCCGGAATGGACGTTTCGCCTTAATGAAGATGACCCTGGTCGACCGTTGCACTACGAGGCTCGATTAGCAGCGAAAAACTATCTACAGCAACTTAGGCAAGACATCGAAGAAACCTACCCTGCCGGAGGTCGGTTAGCAGCGATCCATGTGGTTTTCGTTGATGGAGTTACTTCAAGGAATGTTGAAAGAGACGGTTTACATGGAGGTTCCCGACAGTCAAAACCCCGTCGAGTGAGGCGTTTGGTCCGGTCGTTGTATGCTGTAAATCGGTCCATCGGATATCATTTTGCGTGCGATCATGAGGCCTCAAGATTGGTGAAAATAGAAGCTATCGAGAAACAAGATCAACTTGCTGATGTCTCAACCAAGCTGCTGGAATTCCGTTTGGGACCCGAAACGGATGTCGGCCTACATGAACGAGAGGGGGTGTTGAAGGAGTAGCAATCCATGATATCCTTTCAACAATTCTAGTTTTTCCATAGCAACAGTGCTTAGTAACGAACCTTGTTTATAATGAAAAACTTATCACTTAGTACCAGAACTCCGCTTAATAAAGACGTACTTTTATATTAGTCTGAAAGCCTTTTGGATTCTGGTTGTTCCTGTCCCTGCCCCAATTCAGCTATCTCAACATCGAGTTTGCTCTGCATATCCGGTTGCGTTTGGGCGAGCAAAACAATATCGTCAGCCAAGTCAAGGTCGTTCAGATGCTCCATCGTTGAAGGATTCCACGGCAGTCCTCGGTTCGGTGCACAGTCGATCGATCCAGTCAGAATCTCATCCATTACGAGCTTGCTTGAGCTTGAGCTTGCTATCAACTACGGTCCACCTGCGGCCCCTCCCAGCCAATGGCATAATGGTTGCACTCCGTGATTGGTTCGAGATAATCAACATTGCACAATGAACCAATTGAAAGATTGCTGGGAACAAGCAATACAATCTCACTGTACAATTTTGAGGATCTCCTACTTTTAAATGAACCAATAACGACGCCGGCCAAGTCCATGTAGTCGATAGAGGAAGGGAAGTGCAGCACATGTGATGATTTGTTTTGCGGAGACCGGCTGTACGCCATCCCTCCACAAATCTCACGCTGAATGTTTGGGGGTCAAGGTAATGTGGCATGGATAGTCATTTTGGTAAGTGATATGGCCACTTCAAACCTATGCTCCTATGCTCCTAGAACTCCTAAGTTTCCTAATGAAACTCCAAGTTTCTTCTCTTAAGGCTAATTCAACAATATTCAGATTGAACGATTTGTATTCGAGTGGTATCTGCAAGTTTGAAGCAAATTAATCAATATTTTTAACACGTTACTATGTCCCTATGCTGCATATTAAAACCAACACCAAAAACAATTTCAATGATTCCAATTTATAAAATAAATCAAAATTTTGGTTTTCCACCAGCTTGTGCTTTTAATCAAATTTAAGATCGACTAAGAAAATATTGTATTTAAATTTCTTGGAATGTTCAGAAGTGTACATTATCGAGACTAATTATTTAAAACTGAAGTGGAATTGGGAATCAGGTTCAATTTGGTTGAACCATCCGAACTAAAGGAATTATTCTCAAATCCGTATTTTAAAAAAGTATAAGCAACATTAAATTAAGTATAATGTTCGTTAAGAAGAAATCTAGAAAAAACTGAAACGGTTATCTGGTAATAGTTTATTGAATTCTTTCTAATCAATTTTCCTTGAATTAAGTGAAAATCCGAACTTATAACCGACTGAACCTTTCAATAAAAATTCATTGTATTGTGGTTAGTTTGTCCTATGCTTACTAAACTGAATCTGGCCTCATTGTAATGATACACTACGAAATATTTATAAAAATATATTCGTTTTACTATACGGCTCAGTAAAAAATATGGCGCAACTTACAAAAGGATTTTCATAAAACGTATCTTCTATCGTATCTCTATATCATCATTTTTAATTATTTTTTCTTGAACTTTGTTTTAGTTAATTTATTAAAAAAAATTTTTTTCCAAATATGAATAATGATCAATAGACAGATTGAGATTACTAAAACAACTAAATTATGAAATCGCCACGTTGATTTAGATATACAAAAATTTGGTTATGCTACGCTTTCAACTTTTTCTAACACGCGAAGTTTTTCCATCAGTCAGTGATGCTATTTGTTTCAGATATGCCGACTTTGAACTTTGAAATGAAAGGTATAAAGAAGGAATAAAGAAAAAAACTGTCTGATCTGATTCTAATATTATAAAAAAAAATTGACTGTTCAACAATCGTTACATTGAGAAATTTTTTTAAAAAAGTACTGTACTGAAATTTAAATGACCCAATAATAGTTTTAATAAATCTGTTTTTAAAAGAGATTCGAGTCATTAAAATATAATAAGAATCGTCTACCAGATTTGAAGTTGGAGTTGAATTGGTTTAGTAAAAAAGAAATTACCAACTAATAAAACAATGAAAGTTATTTCAGGATTTATAATCAATGGATTAAAATAAAATGAAATGCAGTATTTCTAGATTCAGTTAATGTTTGTTATTGTAATACTTCTCAATCATTTGAAATTATGAAATTTGAAATTTTTGGCTGCTTTATAACTTTTTCTAATCTATATATATAAAAAGCAATTATCTGTATGTTTGTTTGTTTGTTTGTTTGTTTGTTTGTCCTCTATAGACTCAGCCGCCTTAAGAGCTAGAGATCTGAAATTTGGCATGGATGCTCATTAGGACCAGGAATGATGAAAAATGTTTTTAGATTTTTGGACGACCCCTTCTGAAGGGGGTCGTCCATACAAGACAAATATTGTTTTCACGTTATTGACGTTATTTTCCGTCGGATTGTGATGAAAATTTGCACATGAGTGTTTTGAGAGACGAGCAACCGATTACAGTTATCAAATTTAGGGTCAGGGGTCGGCAAAAGGGGTCGTCCATATTCACTGATTAATGTTTTTGCGATACTGGCTTTATTTTACATTGGATTTTGATGAAAATTAGCACATGAATGTTTTAAGAGACGAGCAATCGATTACAGTTATCAAATTTAGGGTCAGGGGTCGGCAAAAGGGGTCGTCCATATCCACTGCTTACTGTTTTTGCGATATTGGCTTTATTTTACATTGGATTGTGATGAAAATTTGCACATGAGTGTTTTGAGAGACGAGCAATCGATTACAGTTATCAAATTTAGGGTCAGGGGTCGGCAAAAGGGGTCGTCCATATCCACTGATTAATGTTTTTGCGATATTGGCGTTTTTATAGATCGTATTGTGATGAAAATAAGCACATGAGTGTTTTGAGGGACGAGCAATCGATTTCAAGTTTCGAATTGCGGATCAGAAGTCGGCTGAAGGAGTCGTCCATACCCAACTTTAATGTTTTTGCGATTTTGACGTTATTCTACATTGGATTGAGATGAAAATTTCCGCATAGGAGTTTTGAGGGACGCTCTTTTGCTTTCAGGTTTCAAATCTTGACTCAGGGGTCGGCAAAAGGGGTTATTATCTGTTTACTGTTTTCACGATATTCTCTTGATTGAGCATAGAATTGTAATGAAAATTGACACATGGGAGTTTAACAGAAAAGATAACTGATTTCAGGAGTCAAGTTTTGAATCGTGGTAAAAAAAGGCCGTCCATGTTAGTTGCTAACTGTTTTCGCGATATTGTCGTGATCATGCATCGGATTGAGATGAAAATGTTCAGATGAGGGTTATAAACTATGAGCAATTGACTCCAGGTAACATGTTCCGTGTCAAGGGTCGGCGAAAGGGGCGTCTATATTCACTGTTCACTGTTTTCAAGTTCCTGACGTTGTTTTACATATAATTTGAAAAAAAATGGCACAAGGGAGTTGTGAGGAACGTAAAATTGGTTTTAATAGTCGAATTTCGGGCCACGGGACAGAAAAAGAGGGTTTCATTGAAAGTTCAGTGTTTTGTGCAATAGTTTTGTTTGAGGCAGTTAATTGATACCAATTTAAGTGTGAAGGTCAAGCAAAAGAGTCGTGCACATAAACAAATAGGACATGTTTCTGCCATAATGTCTAGATTTTGCAACCGATCGAGAAGAAAACACTCTCACATAAATTATAATAAAAATCCAATAAACCGTTTAATTTGAATTTCAAGTAATAGTAATAATAGCGACTTTAAACACTGTTGAATTTTTTTCCCCAAAATTGTTGAAAGAATGTTTCGAATTCATTTTCTAAACTCATTTTGACGTACCAATGATTTAAAGCGAAACGAAGTTCGTACGGGATCAGCTAGTTTATTACATAAAATTACGTAAGAAGTAAATTTAAAAAAAAAAACTCGAGAATTCATTATGAGCACCCCACGGCATTATCTCACTTTTGATTACAACGAAATGAACCTAGAACAACTGTAGCAATTAAATATAAGAATGTATTTCGAAACAACATTTCAAATGTCCTTTCAACTATCCGCGACTCGTCGAGGCAATCAAAGCTATTCATCCACCGCCTAGTGTTGACAAGGCTTTAGAAATCAATCCAAGTAGGCTTTGGACAATTTCGCAGCACCTCCATGTACAAATCATGCAAAACAAAATATTAGACTATGCCAAGTAAATAAAACAAAACTCTTTTCTGCAATTTCGATTTTAAACTCCAAAATAAAAATTAATGATGAAAGATGATGTCTTCATATAAACAAAAAAAAATTTAAAAAAAATTGAATGACCAGCAAAAATAAATTCTAAAATTAAAATATTTCAGCTGAAACTAAAAAATACACGAAAGTCAATTATATATGTGCTATTGTGATATCAACCACAGAGAAAAGAAAACATTAACTGTAAATGATATCAACTAAAATAGTTTAAAAAAATTCACTTGAAACAGAATTTTTTTTTCATTTTATGAACAAAACTGAACCATGCTATTTTTAAAGCACGTTTTTTTTTTCTCGGCGGCTGATGCAACCAAATGAATGAAATTTAAATATAAGTTAAACAGAAAGTATGGATACTCAGTAATGAACTCCTTTAGGTTTTTAGGTTTTAAGAAATTAAACTTAGCTGTGGTGTTGTTCCTTATCCACGTTCCACCTACATCCTTCGCACAGGCTGATGATGATGACGATTTCCCCAACTTTTCCAACACAAATTAAACAAAATGTGCTTCTCTCATCATAAATTTTTCTTCGTCAATTTCCGCACACATGTTTTGTCACTATTTTATAACTTTGTTTTCACAATCTAACAACTTTCAACATCACAATTTTAAAATTACTAAGAATTTTTGAGCGATGAAATTTTATTTTTCAGAGCTCCTAAAAAACACGTCATATCTCAACCGCTGACTACTTCGATCCCCTTTTCGAATCTCATCCATTACGATTAGAAAAAGTAGCGGTGATAAAATACATCCTTGTCTCACTCCAGCAGTTATTACTCATACGTAAATGGTATATATCGAGCAAAGTCGGTTGAAGAATTTAAAAAGAAACTGAGGATGTACCATAACATCAAAAACATCAAATGTGTCGACGAAGTGGAGGTGGTTGATGGAAGATACCAACCGAAAAACAACAAAAAGAATTTCGGGCCCAACGCACATAGTCCGGGTGGCCTGCAACCTAAGGCTTGCTTCAGATGCCAGGATCCAGGGCATCTTTAGATAGACTGCCCAGGAAAGAAGAATAGCGTGAAGATGTGTTGTGAAAAATCAGCAATTGACATTGGAACGTTCTATGCTGTCGGAGTAAACGATGTGCCAACGAAAGCATTTTTGACTGTGGTGCTGATGTGTCCCAAGTTGCATTGAACTTTTTGGAAGAACTAGATTTACAAGTAATCGAAAGTGAAAAACAAGAACTAAAAACTATCAGTGATTCAGTGATGACCTTGGGCACTACGATGCTTCATGGCTGAAATCGATGGTATAAAAATGATGCTGAAGTTCAGTGTGCTTGCAAACAAGGATCTCGATATGCAGCTTCTAATTGGGCGCAATTTGTTACTGCATGGTGAAGTCAAATTGTCGGCCGACGGAACACAGTTTTTTGCGAAGAAAATGCCGTTCGTTCAATGTATTACTTTGAAGCCCAAATTATGTTTGCGAGAAATAGGGCAATATCAATGGCTTTCACAACATCGAGTGCTGCTTGAAAAGAGTTTCGTACAACATCAAATCAATTGCAAGGATGTTGTTAAGCTTGATTCTTCAAGGTTTGATAGCCGTATAACGTTTCCTCACAAAACGATGGACCTCTGAAAGGAGTATTTGCACCGGGCTCTGGCAACCGACGACAACGACGACGAAGAAAAAGAAGATTTCTCCTAGTTAGTTATGACGAAGAAGGAATCTGGATCAATTCTTTTGGTTATCGTGAGGGGATTCAGCAGATAACAACTTCAACCGGGCCGGTTGAAGGTCAGGACGGCCGAATGTCGGATAGACATCTCTAATTTGATTTTATAACCCCTTATCCAACTCGATCAAGTATCATGACCTCGATCGACAATAGTCTGTGAACTGTTATCGAGAACGGTTGCGTTTGGTGGAATAAAGCTGATTCCCAGTAAATCGCGTGTAAAGTAGTTTTTTATCTGAAGAGTGACCACACCGAATGGTTGACTGCGGGTTTCTCGTGTGCTCCAGATCCCGGAATCTACATACATGCAAAAAATCAAGTCCGTATTTTACTGGAAATATTTACATAATTTAAAAAGAAAACTATTGCATTTCAGTTGCTCACTTTTTAAACTAGCTTTAGCTAAATGTTTTTTTTTTAGTTTGTTAAATGATTTTAACGCTGCTGACGTGTTTTATTTGTAAAAAAAATATTTGAGGTATATTTTCCTAACTTTCTTGTCGGTTTTTTTTTTTAAATAATAACTGGATTCTGCTTGTTCCGGATTTTGTGTTGAAAAATATCAAATGACTCGATTTTGCAAGGTTTCTTGAAAAATTCTGCAATTCATACACTTCGGGCCCTCTTAACTTGTATCAAAGTGAAACCATTCGAGATATTCTTTCACGGGGCCCTGGGGTGAGGGCTGGTTTCTACTTTCTTTCTAAGATTCCTAGATTAATTACTGTTCGGTGATTTCTTCAGGACGAAATTAAAACTGCTAATTTTACGTTTTGGCCTACTGAGCTGAGCTTAAAGACGGTCATTAGGGAAACACGCTGCAAAACAGGTTTTTTACTGAAGATGACTGAAGCTCAGTAGGCCGACACGTAAAAAACAGCAGTTTTAATTTCGTCCTAAATAAATCACCGAAAAATTATCAATCAAAGAAAATCATAGGAAAGTGTGGTGATCAAAACCAAACAACCAAGATTCCTAAAACAAAAGCAGTATGATTAAAGTAATGTTCAACTAATATTTGCCTCGGAGAGACCACCCTTTGCCCCCCCCCCCCCCCTGGATACGGCCTTGGTGTTTTTGTAGATTTTTAGAATTGGCTTGAGGGATAATACCTACTGCAAAAGGAATCCTAAGAAAATGTTCGAATTTCCAAGCGTATATTCTCCATGCTTTACTACCTAAAAAAGAAACCAATATTTCTAAACAGATAAAATTGCTAAAACTAACGCTTGTAAGTTTAGAACAAATAAAAACAAATTAAATAATGTAACAAAACCAACAAGATAGACTGTCGATCAATATTTTTGAAACAAACAAACCTATAATACGGGGTCGTAGTTTGTTTATTAACCATCGAACGTTACATACGTAGCAGGGGTATTCGACCACAATATTAGCATTTTTCTTGCAAGTACCTTGTTCAATCGTCCATTTCCGCCTCCCCTCATAGGTCGCTGTTTGCCTTTCACCCTTTTCCGGTACAATTGCCGCGAGTTTTCCTCCCCATCTGGTGTCCCCCCCTCTATATGTAGTTCAATAAAATGTCGTAAGGCGAATTGAGTTGAAACTCTTCGCTTTCTAGCGATAGGTAGGACCTGCTACTGATGGAGTAGAAAATAACACTGCGGTACACCATACATAATCGTGAAAGACAGGTAATGGCAAAAGTTTTCCACTTTGCCGTCTCGATGAGCTAACGAGAGATATGAACGTGCGTGTTGACTTGTTTGTGTGTTTGTGTTTGTATGTGTGTGTATGCAATCGCTAATGTATGTGTGTTTGTGATAAGTTCAGCCATTTTTCCCCCGACGGGACCGATGATTACACGTTGGTTTTCCTCCGAGGATACAACATTGAAAGCTGATAACGGGGTTCTGGGCTGCCCTGCTTCGCTATCTCTCACAGAAACTTGGAATCGATAAAACCAACTTTTCAGTAGTTATGATAGTGCTGTACTAGTAGCATCAGCGACATGAGTAGATCGATTCATATTTGTCGAACAAGTAGTTTATTTTGTAATAACGAAAAACATATGCATTGTTTTGAGAAAAAAAATTCTTATTGTAAAATTAAACTAGACAGTTCTTTTAATTTGAAACATTTTGTAATTTAATTTGAAACATACAATATTGTTTTCAAATAACTGTTTATTGTCATGAAACTTCATTTAGTAATTATTAAATCTCTTTTTCCAAAAATTTAGAATGAACCAGACCATTAATAAACTTTAATGGAAGAATAGGGCCGATGTGTATAATGCAAAGTGCGGCTCTGAACCCATTATTTGAGACGTGTTGCAATTGGAGTCTCCCTCTAATGATACTGCTAATGATGGTGATGGAAGCGAGCTTTCTGAAAGGCTCACATATTCTACAGTGAAGAAGGATATTACAAGCCGTATCGTCGCTTTTAAATGAAATGCTCTGTTTTATATTTTTTTATTATCCATTAAAGTCACTAGATGATGCATCAATCTTTGAACACAAGATTACTGCTGCCTTACAATAATTTTTTCCAATGAATTTCCTAGATTTTAAGTTCTTTAATGATACTTTCAATTTGAATTCAGAAGCATGTTTAGACATTTTTTTATATTTTCATTAGTATCGTTTTAAGTTATTTGTATTAATATTAAGTTATAAGTAATCATAAAACTAAGCTTGTCTCCATTGAAAAAAAAAATGAAAATATGATCCTAAAATTCAATACACTGAAAATTAATTCCAGGGAAAGGTTTCCTAAATGGGCCTATCGGGTTAAATGACCCTACGGCTGTTTGATGAAATGGCTGACTAGACAGCTTATCTGACCAATGCATTTTGAGGGTGATATGCTTAGAACATAAGGCAAGAAAGAATTTTATGAATTTACAAACTCAAAAAAATTTAAAAAATCATACAAGGTTTTGATACATTTTGATGTAATATTTCGACTTTTAAAAATTATTCGTAAAGAAGCTGAAAACAAAAACTAGGATGGTTTTTGTTTCTTACTCAAATGAACTTTAGAAATTAAACATATTTCAGCTTTTGTGAAGGTTTAAAAATGATTATATGGTGGAATAATAGAGTGTTTTTGTATGCCCCCATCATGTTTGTAAAATGCCATCATCCTAAAATAACAGGTTAAATAGAATAAATAAATGATGTTTATCATTGAACCTTCAAGTCTAAGCTCTGAATAACATCTTAAGAGAGAATTGAAGATCTAAAAACAGATTTGATAAAGTTTTTCTCATGGATGAACTTCCTCCATAGTATGGTAACCCTAACTTTTGTTTTATTCCAAAAAATTATAATATACATAGATTTTAATAAAACTTCAGCTTTGTCGTACGGAAATTATTACTATCTAGCAATTTCAATAAAATTATATGGAAATTTTGCCCAAAAAACAGAAATTATGTTCAAAACATAAATAGGCGCATTTAGCCCGCACGGTTTGAGGTTCGGCATTTTAGACAACACTTATAATAAAATCATTTTCTTGGAAACAGAAGAAAATTTTAACATGAAAATTACTCCAATGTATAGAAAACAGATGCTTGCACACGTGAATAAAGTTTTTGTACACATATTCGATGTGATATTTGATAAAATCAGTGTACTGCTTAATAGGCGCATTTAGCCCGCTCCTCCCCTAAAAGACAACATAAGGTTCAATCTATAAAATCAGATCATGATTTGAAAATTCCTGAAAATTGCTGAGAATACCTGATTTCAAATGCCCATCATAAAATCCGTGATTGTTTCGCAAATTTAAAGAAAAAACCAATAGGTTTCTTTTTTATTTTTAAAACTCATATCTCAGTTACAGTTTTCATAATGTATCAGAAATATGATATGCTTAAAATTGGCTCGTTATTAAGGCTATATTAAGGGGGATAGGGAGACAGTTGCCCCGGGCGCCCGATCTAGGGGAGGAAGTAAAAAAATCAACATTACTTTTATCATAACAAGTACTAGTAATCCAGGAAAGGAAATAAAAACTATAAAACCGGAATTAAAACGTAAAATCTAACACCTAAGAGAGCCCCCTTGAAATAATATTTCGAATAATTTCAATTTAAGCTAAGCCCTTGAGTGAGTATTGAAGAATATTTCCCGCATTTATGAAGGCTGAGCAAATTAGGACCACTGTTTTCAAAATTTAGTGAAATCCAAGCATTGGATTTGGATTTTTTTAAAAACAAAGTCCGGAAAAATCTTGGCAGAATTCAGTAATTATTCGATAAAAATATAGGAATAATACTATAAATTTTATTATTTTAATCAAAACACGTCAGCAACGTTAAAATCGTTTTCCGAACTTCCAAATAAAAATAAATTTAGTTAAAGCTTGCTCAAAAAAATGGCATAACTTGAGATTTCTGTTTTTTTTTTTCCTGTGTATACATCCAGCATAATACGGACTTGTTTTACCAATATTATAATAACCAGCCAGATCGTAGTTTATTTACTTTACTAAACTTTACTTGTTCACTTTAACACTAAACGTACCGGAGGCGGTCAAATGACGGTTTTTGAACTTTAAACGATGATTACGCCTTATATAATTGTTTTTTCGCAAATTTAACGACAGGACTATTTTTGTTTTTGAAATGCAAATATTTTTGCGTTTTTAATTTTTTTTTAAGTGTTACGGTTTTCGAATAACGTATGTGGTATACCTATTCATACCGCGAGCGGTCAAATGACGGCAAACACCGTTTTCGCTAAAACTCCCTTGTTTCTCAACCGATTTCTACCAAATTTATAGTTTTGAAAAGCTTATAATTCGACTCAAATATGTTTCTCAGACAACTTTCAGCTATAATCAATAACTTTAAAGTTATTTACAGTACAAGAAAAATTTTATGAAAAAACATGCTTCAGGAAAAAGGTTGTAAATCAGTTATTAAGAGCTCGAAAAAAATTTCACTTAGTGCCTGAGAAAGCTGAAGTTAGAAGCTATATGTTGCACATATGGAAATTTTTTTTTTAAATTTTCTAAGATCATGGCCACAAAAAATGTAAAAAAGTTGTGTAAAACCCGTACTTTTCAATCAATCAACCGCCAAAGCTGTTCCTGTTACAGTAGAAAATTTTGAAAAAGTGAATTGAAAAGTAGACGTAATTTGTCACATTTTGGCATCTTTAGATTTTTGAAATACAAAGTACATAAGTTATGACGACTTTTCAAAGGTAGCCGTTTTTCGAACTTTTTATCAATTTGGATTTTCTAAGACAATTCCTACACCTAAGCTCAGCTTTGCACTGGATTTTGAGTACGTTAACGTAAGGTTTAGGCAATAAAACTATATGCAAAAGAAAGCAAATTTCATGCCGGTTCTAGTGGTGTAACTGCATTGGCGGTGCAATGCTTGGCAAAAATATGATAAATAAAACAGTGAACTAGTTTCTGAATTTTGAGAAGTCAGCACAAATTCTTGCTTGGGAGACGGGCGCAGTGGGTGGTAATACCTCAAAGCTATTTTGCACACGAAGACGGGTGAAAGGAAACGAAAAAATAAACGAGCATTCGTTCAAATTTTCTGGTTTTACTTTCAGAAATATATTTATTATATTTTTGTCAAGCAACGCATCGCCAATGCAGTTACATCACTAGAACCGGCATGAAATTTGCTTCCTTTTGCATATAGTTTTATTGCCTAAACTATACGTTAACGTACTCAAAATCCAGTGCAAAGCTGAATTTAGGCGTAGGGATTGTCTCAGAGAATCCAGATTCATAAAAGGTTTGCAAAACAACTACCTTTGAAAAGCCGTCAAAAATTATGTATTTAGTATTTTAAAAATCTAAAGATGCCAAAATGTGACAAATTACGTCTACTTTTCAATTCACTTTTTCAAAATTTTCTACTGTAACAGGTACAGCTTTGGCAGTTGATTGATTGAAAAGTACGGGTTTTACACAACTTTTTTACATTTTTTGTGGCCATGATCTTAGAAAATTTTTAAAAAAAATTTCCATATGTGCAACATATAGCTTCTAACTTCAGCTTTCTCAGGCACTAAGTGAAATTTTTTTCGAGCTCTTAATAACTGATTTACAACCTTTTTCCTGAAGCATGTTTTTTCATAAAATTTTTCTTGTACTGTAAATAACTTTAAAGTTATTGATTGTAGCTGAAAATTGTCTGAGAAACATATTTGAGTCGAGTTATAAGCTTTTCAAAACTATAAATTTGGTAGAAATCGGTTGAGAAACAAGGGAGTTTTAGCGAAAACGGTGTTTGCCGTCATTTGACCGCTCGCGGTATGAATAGGTATATACAAAGTGTCGGTATGTTTAGTGTTAATTTGAAAACTCGTGTATGCCCGAAATAAATCTAGTATATCTTGAATATCTTCCCACAATATATAATACATCATGATCTTTTATTTATCGAATAAAGAATATATTTTATGAAATCCCAGCGAATGAAGCATTATGAAATCTAGAATACTCACTTTGCAAGCATAAGTATGATAATGAATAATGCAAATTTACAGTAAGCCTTATGATCATTATTGAATATTCCGGAATCAATTTAAAAAAAAAGTTTAGTTGCATAAATTAGTCCTATCGGCCGTACTGAGATTCTTTATAGAATTTTAATACCAATTTCTGTGTTAGATTACAAATTAAGCTGCAACCTTTCCAACTGAAGTTTTCCAATATTGATTCTTATGTACTTTTGTATTAAAATTTTTCATGATGTTTTTAAGTCCAAGTCAAGGAAAATAAGTGAAAATGCTAAAGAAAAAACAAGACAGTATTACAAACAACACCAGAGCAACGAAAAAAAAGAAAGAAAGACAACACAGCACTCAAAGATCACATTATAGAAACAAATCACACATTCAACATCGATAAGATAATTGTATTAGATACAAGTTTCAACAAATAAACACTTAAGTTTCTCGAAATGTTCCATATATTAAACACACCCAACACTGTCAACCAAAGAGCAGATGTAAACAATTAAAACTCTTTTTTTTGCATCTGTCTTGAACATATCAAACCATCGTAACTATAAGAAAACAAATCGGAAAGATTTCAAAACATCGAAAATCAGATCGAACCCAAAACAACGCAAGAAGGAACATTGCAAAACAATAGTACCGGCTGAAAGTACACCATAGTGCTTCTCATAGAAAGTTTTTAGAGAAAAAATTTTAATTTGGAGTGTAAGCAATAGCACAGTTAAAATAATTATTATAATATTTCCAACTACCGTTACAGTGATTCTGCATAAAATACACGGACAGTACGTTTTTACAGAAAAACAAGTAATGAACGACAACTCTGTAAGTAGGCTTAGAAAAAAGGACGATCAACACAAGCAATACACTTTAGTTTACACTTAATATTATAAAAAAATGCAATGCAGGATCCCTGATGATGGTTCAATAAACACCAAAACGTTGGAATAAATTTAATGTCGTTTATAAATACAAAATTGGACTGATTTGCCGTAATTTTAACATTCTAAAATTGTTTTCAATACAAATAAAGATATAATTTATTGACATTTTCAAGTCTTGAGTTATATTTCAAGTTTCATGTTTTTCTTAATTTTGGGAACTCGAAATCTTTTTTTGAAACTTCATAACTCATCTCATTTTTTTCAATGATTACTAATTATGAACATCTATTCTACAGTCTGATTAAATGTTTTCAAATTTATTTTTTGTCACATTTAGAATAATTTTTGAAATATTTTTCTGTTCCCAATAATTTGATTTCAAATTAAAAATCTGCATCACATTTTTTAAACTTCAACATAACAATAAAACGTTTTTTGATGCTTAGGAATATGCAATTGAAATAAAATTTATATTTCGAATTAAAAATTTAGTAGTAATCCCTTCTTTGGCTCTGATTGTAACCTTGTTTCGAAAGTTTCTATACGAATTGCATTTAGAAATTGTTTCTCAAACATTGTTTTGAAGATGTTCTTTCAATTTGAGAAATGAGATCTTGCTTCTAAATTAAATCTGATTTCAGGGTTCGAATTATGCTCTTTCACTCATATATCCATATTTCCATAGATATTGAATTTACATCTTTTGTTTTTTTTTAATTTGAATTCTAAGTCTGAATTCTTATGTGACTTACCAATTGTTATGAGGGTAATATTTATCCTGCTTTCGATGAAGCACATACCAATATATCAAAGATTAAATATAAATGTTTTAATATCTATCTTTGATATTTTCTTAACTAGAAAATTTTAGTTGCTGATAGAGTAATTAAGAAAATTACGAATCGAATTTTGAAATCAACAGCTCTTATAAAAGTTTCCAATTTATATTAGTTGGCATATTAACAAAAATGATTCGTAGGGCCCCCCGAGTAAAATTGCACAGGGCCCCCGATGGCTTAATCCGGTCTAGCTCGTTATTGAAAATCGTACCAATAGCCAATAATTGTGTTCAGATTTCAGACGAAATTCAAACTCAGATTTCAAATTACGATCCTCAACTTCAATGAGATCAAAACAAATTGAAAACCCAGTTGAAAAAACGAGGACGGTTCTTCACATACAGATTTTTTATTTCAGATTTGACATCCAGTTCCTAATCAGACTCAAAGATTCGCATTAGAATGTTCAGAACTCAAGTAAAGTATGGACAGTTAAGTTCAAAATTATGAATTTGAAAATATACAGCCTTAGAATTCCAAACCCACAGTTCAGTAACATTTGAAATACATATTTCAAATTCCGGCTCAAACTCAGACACAGTTTTGAGAACCAAAGAATTCATTCAATCTTAAGTGAAAGTTCTGTTATCCAGATGCAGTTTGAAATGTTCCGATTTAATTATGAAGCTTATTTTGGTTTTACAGATTGAATAATCGTAGACAACTTATTATTAACATTAAACACCCAGAATCTATGTGGTAATCAAACCCATGCCATCTGTGGGTCTAGCGATTACCAAGCAAACATAAAATCGCATAAGAAATGATAGCTGTAATCGTTAACAATGTTAATGCGAATCGAAAAAGTACACAGATAAAAGTTTTGACTATTACATGTCACTGAAAACTGCAACCTTTACAATACATCACCAGTAAATTATCAAAACCTGTTATTTTAAATTGTTTTCCTTGAAAGTTATCGAAGATTCATTTATTATTACAGCAAATATCCTGTAAAAAAGTTGTACACTAAAAATTAAATGTCACTTATTCATGTTTTCGACCTGTAAAATAACGGTAAATGTCCTGCTCCTTTTTGTTACAGGACATTTGCGTAATTTTACCGGAAAGAATTTTTGCTGTGTAAACGATCGTAAAAATGGTTACTTAAAGTCGGTATAAATCGGATATGATAAAAAATCCGCCATATTTACAAATCTGTTCTCTTGCGCGGGATTCAAGCGAAAAAAAACAACCTTGTTATTCTCTCCGTGATAAACAGTGAAACCAAATTGCTAAAAATCAGATGGTTCATTTGGATTCATGGATCCAATGAGAGAAGCAGCAAATATTGTCGCTGGCAACGGTTTGCATGCATTTGGAGCAAAATTTGCGCTCTCTCATATAGGGTAAAGAACCCTAAGGCAACGGCTTAAGGAAGCTTTTTTCATTATTTCAATAGAATTGCCTTCCACGTTGGTTTAAAACTGATGTTTAGTAATTGAACTATATTTCTAATACTGTTTTATGAAACTATGAAGGAAATAGATCAATCCATTACGTACTTTTTAGTCAATTTATGATTTATTTTTCTCATTCAAGTTCCTTCATTGTCGTACCAGGTTCCTAATTTCGTCGTACAAGGAGACCGAAATTGTCTCAATTTATTCCACCCTCTTCAGAAATACATTTAAAATTTTGCGGTTGCGGTTCATGCAATTGGCATTAGCTTACATCGAACGGATCAACCGCACAGGATAACAGCAGAAGTTCTTTCAAGTAACCAGTCGCAATAAGCCATGAAACTAGGATAGCTTTATTGTAAACAGGTCTACAATTGCTTGGCTAATGCATCTGCCGGCAGCAAAATATTATACCTTCTATTCAATTATACCGAAATTGTCTCAAACTATTCCTCCCTCATGAGGTATAGATTTGAAATTTTGCGGTTGCGGTTCATGCAAATGCTATTATTTACTTCGCACGGATCAACCGCGCAGGATAACGGCAAAGTTCGAATAAGATATAAGTAGCAATAAAATGGTCTTGCCAAGAAATCTCAAGGTAGCGTTATTGTAGTTAGGTACCATTGCTTGGCTAAGGCAATTGCAGGCAGCACAATATTAGACCTTAAAAATTGAATCCACCCTGCAAATGTATTTTCTACCAACACACTCTCCAACGGACAGGGCTGCCATGATCCAGGATTTGTCTGTAAGATAAAATTTCATAACATTCATACAGACATTTAACACAAATTACAATGCACAAATTTACACTGAAACTACCCATATTTAAAGAACATCAACATTTTTAATAGAACTATATGTTTTTCTACGAAATGAGACTGGATAGTAAGACATTTGAGGAGAGGCAGAATCACATTTGCCTTTTGTCAACATGTGTATTCTTATACATGTGGGAACCCTGGCGAAGGATATCGAAACAAAGCAACGCCACGTTGATGCGTGTAATGCGCATTAGACTGGTTCAGCTCATCTATTCGAATTTTTTTACGAGCGATAAAACTTTTCGACTTTTTCATTCAAACTGTAATATGTCAAAAATGACAAAACATCTTTTGTTGAAAATTCACTGAGAATTTATAAAATATGAAGCAAACATGGATCAAGTTTTAAAACTTATATGGTAGGAATCAGCATAAAAAAGGGGTTCGATTTTGTTTTATTTTGAACGACTTTATGTACAAAAAATCATATCTTCCGATTTTTTTTATCCAAACTTGTATTGAGATCCAAACCAGAGACTCGTGAACTCTTATTTCAAAGTTTAAATTATTCATTCATCCAAATTTTCTTGTCATTTTGAACTTCAACGGGAGTTTTTTGCATCGATTTTCCATGCATCGTCAAAATTCAATAGAAATCGAGGTTATCGGTCCAGGATTTAGAGGATTCTCATTTAGAGAATTTCTGAAAACTGGAGAAGTTTAAGTTTTAGTTTTCAAGGATCTCTCAGTGAACATTCTGTAGAGCAAAGCGTTTGGTCGTATGTAAGATATTGCAGTTTGAATGAAAGAAGTTGAAAAAGTCTAATTTTCATATAATTGATGTATCTAAAGTTTCAAATACTTGAGAGAGGTTTAATGTCATCAAATAATCGAACCAAAAATAATCAAATCTTAAAATATAAAATTATGAAGAAACAATGTCATTGGAGTTGAACGTTAGAAATGTGTAAAGTTGGAGATATTCTTGCGTGCACTCAAACGTCTATTAAATTATGCACGGTACTGGTAGTAAATAATTTGTAAAACACCAACCACTAAGCTTAAAAAAGCCATCAATTCTATGTTCATTTAAAACCATGCATTATAAGCAATGCTGAATACATTCAAGTAATTCATTAATATAAAAAGACTTTTTGCACTTATCTCCCAGCGCATCTAGTTCCTAGCTTCAAAATTGCTTTATTGTGTTGTGATTACTTAGACATCAATTATGTTCATTCTCTATGAGTCCGACTGTGGTCAGCAAAAGATAGTAAAAATGAACCGGTCTAATTCCAATTCTTGCAAAACGGTTTCCTATTCCTGTCGCAAAATTACGACGAATTATGGGGGCCGAGCGATTCGATTTCAATCGAATATTGACAAATTTATATAGTTCAGATTAGTTTGAAATCATTTTTCTAATTTTATTTCAACACTTTTCTGTTGAATTTGATGAATTTGATTGTTATATGCATTGACAGGAAGCGTTAAAACAAAGAAACACGTTGGGGGGATCACTAAGTTCGTCTTTCAATATGGCAGAGTGTGCCAATAATTAATTTCACTTCGAGATTTCAAGAACAAATATCTCAAAAAATAGTATTAAAAATGACAAATTTGTGATAGAAAATAAATTCTCAGGCGTAAGTTTATCATGTGAAGTAGCTAATTAAAGTGGAAAGTGATTTTTCGGCTCTTAAACATGCATTCATGAATTAAGACGAATCAAAGGGATACGACGGAGGATGGTGCCCCTACCCTATTAACAGGATGTAGGAATAAGGTGTTGAATATCGTCAAATTTTTATAATTCTTATCGCTTAAGCCAGAAGTTACAAATATATGTGTATATTGCCTTCCTTTTGGTAGGTAAACCCAAGTAACATTTCAAGTTTTATAGCAGGCTACTAGACCAAGGTTAGGTTTCATAAGAGGCTTAGAGAGTCTTACAAAACAATCGGTGTTACTTGGGAATGCTGTGTTTTTGAGTTTTCTGCGATAATTCTAAACTATATATTAATCGTATAACAAAGTTTGTTGAGAAATATACCTACAAAAATATTTGCTGGGTACCCTCTACCAAAGCTAAACACTCATTCACGGAGACGTACCCAATTTGCATTTAAAATGGTATTTTTTGATAGTGATTTAGATTTAGATTTTAATATATGAACTAACATATTGCTAACACGTTCTCAAGTATAAAAAAAATTAAAAAAAACGTTTTTCATTAAATCTTATCGGCAGATTTAAATCGTATTTAAAACCTTTCATCTTGGCTGGTGGTTTTTTTGTCGTCGGTTGGAAACAAAGAATTTTATTTAAATGCAGGTTTAAATACATACACCGCGCTCGCTACATCGTTTGACAATTCGAACTTGCTGGCTGATTGTTTCCATTCTATTTTGTCTTGTGATAGGTAGGTATACGTTTTTTTTTTGGCTTCATATGCAATGCGGTTGTGCTGGGAGGACAGTGCCACTTATTTTAAAGCTTGTTAATGACGGTCCGACATAGAATCTTATACCAATAATTCCACCTCCAAGGTAGTTCATTTTTGGATTAGAGTCTGATTTGTAAGTGCATATACAAAATGTTGTAAAAAGGCGGATTTCGTAGAATTACTTTATGTTTGACCACACAATTTTTTGAAAGTTAAAAATTGTGCAGTATAATACCGTTCGTTTTAAATACATAATATTTTTTTTTGTTTCGATTATAGTCGTTTTACCATCATTATGGCATTCGCGACTTTATCAACGTTGCAGTTGGCGGATCGTTATTGAAAAACTATCCGGTACAACTGCGTTCGATGTTTACTCTTGGGCTTGAACTCGCGGACATCGGCTCAGGAGGCAACAGACTTGCCAACTGAGCTATATCACAAGCCCAAATACATAATATGACACTGATAAACCATTAGATTAAAAAAAATGTTCCAGAATAATATACATTTAAAAGCAAATGCAGATAATTTTGATAAGCTTTGTTATAAACTGTCGTAATGAAACATTGTATGCACGCCACACATTCATACTTATAATTTTGTATTATTCAATCATTTAAAGACGAACACAGTCGAGCAGTATTCCTCGATTATGAGAAAAGGTTAATATTGTTTTAAAAATCCACTAAAGAGTGTTTCTCTAATAACAAAAGATTTTGAATAATTTCGTCAAAGAATGTTTATCTCAGGTGACAGACTGACAGACTCTTCTTATATTTTGTTTAAGCACAAATTAAAGAAAACATTTCAACAGTGATGACCGCATTTTTATTACTAACGTGACTTCACTTGAGCATAACGGAAAAAGGTATAACTTAAATGTTTTCGAAAGCATTTTTTCTATTTCTCTGCACCTCATGGTACGGTTACGAGAGCTAACGTGTTGACGTTAGTTTAAATCGGTCCACACTGGTAAACACCCGGATGTCCACTTCGCTTGGCAAACGAGAAAAACACCGGCACAAAATATCTTCATCAGCAGCACCATTCAAGGGGGAGGATGGACCTCATTCAACCATATATCTAATTCCTGCAGCTTGACACTGCTCTTGAAGGCTAATAAAAGTTTATCAGTCAATTAATTAGTGGAGTGACCTCGAAAGGAAGTAAGACGATTTTTGCCGGCCACTAGAAATCGTCGTTCGTCGTCGTTGCAATAATGATTGTTTCGCCTCCGGATGTTTTCTCCTGCTAAACAAAAATAGATAAACAACTTTCTAGCGAAACTACGACCGGATACTTCCGGCTGTTGAATGACGCAAATTTATAGTAACTTGTTGAAAAATGACCGTTAGAATTATCAAATTTCAAATCAACTTCTTGATGTTGAAGACCGATATCTTCCCAAAACTTCAATTGAAAGAAAAGTTCAAAAAAGCTGCTCTAAAGTTCATTCAATTAAACTTCAAGCCAGACCCTGCAGCAAGCAGATACTCATCAAGATGCTCATTTTTCACATCAATCTCTGACAGTCGAGTACATCTAAAGAAAAGAACAGTTGACACCCTGGGAGGAACACTCTCACTCGTACAAAGCGATGAAAAATGCAGATCGCTGCATAACAACGCTCTTGATAGAATCTACTTCCGCTTAGTTAAGAGGAAAATGATGCTGCTGCCAGGCAATCTCTTCCGGTTTCTGCTTTCCACCACAAGCCATGAACTTGCTCGACTTTGCAACAAAGAAAGCTCGGAGCTTTGAATGGAAGGAATTGCCACTTTTCTACACCCACCGCAGAAACTATCCAATCTACTCAGAGGTAATGCTTAAGTTTGGTGGTTGAAAGCGATCGTGCCCAATGATGATGACGACCTGCTTAGCGCGAAGAAGTAGTAAAGTGTGGGATATATTTTGATGTTGTGTTACCAACACAGTGTTTTCTTAGATTTTGGTAAAAACTTGTACTTTTTTCCGGGATTTTCATACCATAGGATGATGCATCCCAAGGTACCATTTAAGGGGGGAGTAGGGTCTAACACTTTCAAAAAATCGATTTTTTTTTTCTTATTGTAAATCATTTCAAAAATGTTGTGTCAAATTTTCAAGTCAATCGAAGCAAAGCTGTAGAAATTATAGGCCTTTATTTTCTTACAGGCCTTTATTTTCTTATCTAAGCAGAATCTTCAAACGCGTTTTTCTCGAAAGCACATTTTTAAAGTCAGTGGACATCATCATTTGAAAACTACTTCACCGATTTTTTTCAAATTTGGAACATATTTTCCACATATAAAATACCAAACCCCAACAATTTTCTTTTTTTTTACTTTGGGGAGATTTTACAGATAAAAAATGGCGAATTTTTTCGTGAAAAATCGTAGTTTTTACTTCAAACAGCCACAAAAATTTCATAAAATTTTTTTTAAGTTAAATAAAATAGATGGGGTTCAGAAAAACATCTATTAAAAATATTTTGCTCTGATTTTTTGACTTCAGATGATTCTGTGCTGAGATACAGTGTCCACCGCAAATCCTGTTTTTTAAAAGGCATCCTCGAAAGTGCTCCGGCACCGGCTTATTTTTCAAGATTTTCTACGAAAAAATTACAAAATGTTCTTTCAACAATGCTTTGTATAATGCAAAACATTTGAATACATTTGTTTGAACGATAGCTCCAAAAAAAAAACGTGAAAATGGTGTTTTTTTACCCGTTAGACCCTACTCCCCCCTTAAACAAAAAAAAAATTGTTTAAATTTACCATTTTTTTTTAATATAAAAATTATTGGCCATTTTATATGGATAAATTTGGAAAATACAGAAGAAAGTAAATACATGTCGAAATAGATAAAACATAGACTCGATTATCCGTTGTTTCATTTTTTTTTTCGTGATTCTTTTGACGTTGAAATCAAAAAAGAAACGGATAATTTGAATTACGTGTTGTAGAAAAAAATCATCAAAGCATTCAACAGAATCATTAATCCAAGCATTATCATTCTGGAGTACAAAATTTTCCCAATAAAATTTCTACGAAATTTCCGCAAGCATAATTGTTTTTTTCCATAGGCACATGGTGTTGAGAAATCATTTCACTCGGGAACAATCTTTTAGATGCAAGTTGAGTGAATCGCACACAACATCATTATGACATTCTTCAAAAGCCTGGATCGGAGCAAGTCTCGTAATCGGACCGATTACCGTCAAAAGTAAGCTTGTCAATTTAAAACAGTCCGATTTTGTTCGGATTTTGTACGTTTTTCCGAACCAATTCCCCGCTACTAAGAAACAGTGTCAAAATGTAAGTATGTATGTATGTATGTATGTATGTATGAGAACCCACCAGTGGCTGATAGGTCTTTCGACCCGAGTCGGTACGGGAAGTCTCCATCGCACATTCAAATATTGTTCATGCTTAACTCATCAACAATAAATGCAGCACAACCAAGGGGTCCGTTACCACTGGCTTGGGACAGGTTTGAATCATCTCCCTCACTTCAAACTGTTCGAAACAAATAAAAAATCCTGGAAAGGAACCTCGGTACCTTACACATGATTCCATATTTGCCGAGATACTCCGGCTGGCTTGAACCCACAATCCATTGTATATCAATTTTCCGATCGTTTGATGCCCTGTCCAATCCCCCCACGAATCCCCAATAATAGAATTAAGCTATTATGAAAATATGAGTAAAATTTAATACAAATTTACACATTTTTAACATCTTACCTCATCTCTCTAATCATCCCCAATAATAGGGTTCAAATATTTTAAATTGGGTATCAATGAAAAAGATCGATGAAATTTACGGGAAAAGAAAAAATAATAATGGAAAGGATTCATCAAGTTGTAGATATTTCGCTGAATTTATTATGACACTAGCTGATCCGGTGTGCTTTGCTACACCCTTAAAAATCAAATGATATTTTCAAAAATTATTTAAATTTTTATTGTTTTATTGGCATTATTTTATATTAAATTATAACATAATTTATAAGCACCCGCAATAAAATGAGAGTTGCAGCTGGAGTTTAGAATTGCAATACAAAGATAAATTAAACAAATATTCTAAATCTTGCTCTAAAAATTTGTGTTAAAGATCTGATAATTTGAATCTGTCTGGAGGGTCTCAAATTAAAAAAAGCAAAAAATCTAACTTATAAAATATGGTTGCTTTTTCTTGATATGTTCTGGATTTATGCTGAAAAATTGATAAGAGAGTCCCTCCCCTGTCCTTACCAGAAACAGTGTCAAAATGTAAAATACAAAAATCGTCGCCTGGTTTTACTGGTTGAACGAGACAAACTTTAGACCGTTTTCTGGTATACTATTAAATCTGGATGAATCAAAGTAATCATAATTTTTCAGTTGCCACTGTTCAAAAATTCGTTTACTAGTTAGGCACAACACTTCAAATACGATTGAATTTTGAAACATTTCAGGATGAGTTTATTAAACCCTTCGTTTCATAGAGTAACAAATTTGCAACAATTAATTTAAACTGTTCTATATTTCGCATGTAGCTAAAAAGTCCATTTTTTATCGATGGAAATAATATTTCTAACTTCGAGATCACTTTAAATTAAAAAAATAACTTTCAGTGTATAAAGGTACAAAAATGTGGAATGTGGAAAAAGCCTTATTTTTTAAAATTTGGGCCTAGTGTTACTCACACTTTTATTTTTTTTTTTCGATTCGAAAAAAGATATTTTCATATTTTCAGTTAAGTAATTCACATATGAACACGATTTGAGGATTTTTTTTTTTGTTTTTTCTCTGATACCGTTAGTGATTTTTTAATAATTGTTGCAAATTTGCAACATCATGTGACGGTAGTATCCTAGCTAGGTATATGGCTTCCATAGTGTGTTTTCAAAAATAGCATCGTTTAAATAGTGTTTTTGTTTCCCGGTGAAAGTATTCTCATTATTAAAGATTCATTATCATGTCAAGGCCGTATTAAAGGGAGGGGGCAATGAGGGTAATTGCAGCACCTCCACCTCCACATTACATTACTAGGTAGCTTCACTGAAAATTTCAGCAATTACCATCCAGGCGTTCAAAAGCTATTCACAAAACAAAGTGTTGCATTTTTTCTACACTCCTTAATACACATTTTATTGATTTTTTTTCCACGACCCGTTGGTACAACATTTACGTATTTTTATTAAAAAAAAAAAGTCAGATGCCTTCATTACTTGCTAAAGAAGCATACACAATTTTTTTCAAAAGTTCTAAAATATTGAACGTGAAAACAGACATTGTTTTCGAGAAAACGCGCTTCAAAGTTTACTTTTTTCCCGTTTTACATATATTTGTCGTAACTTCTAGTTTTTGTTCGATCGGTATACTATGAAGGAAAAATTCTATAAATCTGAACATATAACCAAATATAGTTTAATGTATGAAAAATATTTTGCATTTTGCACTCAAAATAGACCATTTAATTTTTATATAACAATCATTAAAAATATGTTAATTTTTTTTTACCTAATAAACAGCATACTTATCAAGACAGATTATCGAAAAAGTTGTTAATGAAAAGAATACGTTTTTTCACTTCTACATATGAGATAAATTTCAAATTTCACTGTATTAAAATGGCAATTTATCAATAATCTTTTATTTTTTGAATTCAAGTACGAAGCGTGATCCAAAGAGTTTTAAAATTTGATTACAAATAACGAATACGAATGCCAACATTCGATATCCGAGTTTTGAGGTATTGTCCTGAATTTCCTAGAGACACAATGAATGATTTGATTGAAATTTACAATGCTCATTATTTTTACTAAAGATGAGCTGTTTGTAATAATGAATCGACAAAAAATGTTCTTATTTTATATTATTAAATCATTTTCAAATTTGAGTTTTGATTATTGTTTTTTTTTTTTTCAAAATCATAGACTGATTTAGAATTCTGAACTGACTGAACCAAGCTCTGGAAGTGAATTTTTATTTGAAACTTATTAGTTTTTGTTGTTGAAAGTTTTATTTAATTTTATTTCTTTGTTATCCATAAACTGATTTCTGATTTGAATTCTAAATCTAGAATCATGTTCCATATTTTAATGTTGATTCCGAGGAATGAGAAAATCTTTACTGTTCCTTTCATTTATCCAACAAAGTATATTTAATAGTAATTATGTAATTTGTAATTGAATCATTCTTTCAAAACTCATTTTTTTTATTAAAACTGATATAAAGTGATGGTATGATATAAGATTTAGAATCTTTATCAGAATCCATTTTAACCCTTTAATGCATGGTGTTGTTTTAAAACAACACTAATAAAAATCATAATACCTCGAAAACGTGTGGATATTTTTGAGTGATGTGTTCACTGAAAATATTCTAGAGATTAAAAAAATAGCGCATGGTATTTTTATTAAGATATTTTAGAGATGTGTGAGATATCGAAAAATGTTTATTATATATGTTAATATGTTAATTTCAAGTTGTCCACGTCATTTATTCAGTCTGTAAAGCCTAAATGGGCTAAGATGGTGTATGTCTTTTTTTTAAGTATGCGGAAAAATTGCAAAATTCAAAATTATTAATTTTTTTTTTTGAAAACGTAATTTTCGAAAAATGGCTGTTATTTCTACAGATTTTCAAATTCTCACAATTTTTTTTATCACAATCAATCACAAAAACCTTCTTGTGCCCAATTAACAAGGTTTTGAAGAAATTATCAAAACCGTATTGAAATGAATTAAGAATTTCAAAAAATATTAAAATATCAACTTGGATGGGCCATTACTTTTACAATACTCAATATAACGACTTCAAACCTGTTGTGTTTTGTTATTCGATTTAAAATGTAATATGTCACTGAATCAAGAACTACAAAAAAATCACGCATTTAACGGTTAAATACGTTTTCAAAATAGTTGTTCCGTGCTTTAAGTTAAGTATATGATGAAAATGCTTCTTTAAATAATCTATAACAACACCTATAGTTTTTGTTCAAACCTTCGCTTATCCATTTATAATTTTGAAAATCTTGAAATGTTCTCTCTAAAAGAACATTAAAATTCACCGATAAAGCCATAAAAATAATTATCAAAAAAAATCTCGGTGATATTATTTATTGATAAAGTTATTTTTTTTATTCGAAAATATGGCGATATTTAGATTTTAATTTTAAGTTGCGAAATTTGAATGAAAATTTAATCTTTTTGTTAAAATTAAATTATCCGACTGTTTTTTAGTATCTTAAAAGAACTATTTCAGTACTAACCATTTTTTAAATCTTTTTTAAAAAATGATTTAAATTTTTTGACATTTCGATCATGATTTTAAGATAAATGAAATTTTAACCTTACAACCTGAAGTTTACGTAAAAAAAACCAAAACTTGAAGCTCTCTTGAATAATATTCTATTTAACATGAAATCATTTTTTCGAACATGAATGAAACTAAAAAAGATTCTAATTTTCTTCATTCATCTTTTCTAAAATTCTAATTTTAACTTGCTTTAAACGAACCGAATTACTGAATATTGTGCCAAAACTTACAATCTATTCAATTCAATTCAAAAAAGTCTTTGAGATTTGATGTTGAAGATTTTAACTCATTCAAAAACTTTGCTGAAGACTGCAAAAAGTGCTTCTGGAATCAACGAGGATTGAATTTTGTTCATAAAAAATTCTTCAAAATGTCTATTTTTTTGAAAAATGAAATAAAAATGACAAAACAGAAAAAAGTTTTTATTCATTCAGGCTCGTAGATAAAAATATTAAGAATCAATAATTCAACTTTCGTTCTCAACTAATCTCTCCAGGCGAAATCTGAATCGAGGCATACCTTCGCAATACAACCTGACATTGAAGCCCACGTCTCAGAGACAGAAGCCTTCAGAGAATCGAAAATTGGGTGAGAGGATCCATAGGTCTTCGCTTGAACATAGGCCCATATCAATCAACCAAGGGGGTTCAAATCCAATCAAAAATTTTGGGTGCTTCAACGAGTTTTGTCGTACTTAGGTGACACCTGTGACTGTCACAACGACTCGCGAAAAGAAATAACCTAGTGTGACTACGCATAAGTAGCCAAACTTAAAAGGGACATCATCAATACTCAATCTCCGAGCACCGGGCGTAAACTTTCACAGAGAAAATAGGTTCGTTTTAATTCGTTGATACCAGATACCACACTTATAGGGATCCTGGAAAGTTGTCCTTAGTAATTGTGTTGACCACACAAGTAAAACATGGCAACGTGTAGCCGATAATGGATCTTCCAAACAGAACCTCCTACATCAAGCTATACATTTCGACTAATCTCTTGTGATCAGCTACACAAAACACTGGAAACCAGAATGCATGCGGGCGCATATCAAATTAAATTGAGCAGAGAGCATTTCAAGAGGATATCGTCAAAGTTTAAGATCTTGATTGGACAAGAGAATATCTCAAGGAATCGTTTTCAATAATGAATTAACAGATAGAACAGTGAAGAACTCTTATTAATTTCAGTGAAAACACAACGATCAGCTGCTTCTTCTTCAACTTAGAGAGTAATCGCTTCAAACATTCAATTCGTTGTGTTATTTGTTTTATAGGCATTTATCCCATTAAGGTCATTAAGCGCCGATGTGGTCTAGCGGATAGGCTGGCGCGAGTCTGGTATTGGTATGCCAGGCGTACTGGGTTCGATTCCCGGTATCGGCAAGAAAAACTTTTAGGCTCGATTCCCATAAGTTGTCGACAGGTAAGATGTGTTTCATTCTATAACTGACTATATAATAGGAATGTTCAATCTGTTGCCAGCTGGTCAGGTATATACACGGATGCCGAAATACCTGTAAGTAAACTAGCCCACCAGGTTGATTCGTTCTTCCAAAATATACCGACATCAACACAATACATTCATCCATAACAGTTCATACGAAGCCATGGGGTCCGGGTATGATGACGCGCTGCATTGGAGATTTGTCGAACATAATATTCTAAAGAATGCATGTGAGCACATACTGTGGCAGAAACACCCATGGTGGATTACCAACAAATATACATACAAACATACATACATTTATCCCATTAAGGTCATTCTTCCTCCCTTCGTTCTATTATCAAATGGCGATTTACTCTTGCCTTTGATAATACATTTAAGTCAATATTGACCAATCAATGCATGGAAGAATTGGAATAAATATGGTTTTATCTTACTAGATTCTGCTTCACATTTGTCTTGACCGATTTTACTATTTTACTACTTGCTAAAAAATTGCGATTTTTTATGAGCCATAATGTAGTATAGAAAAATCGATAATTCTAAAACATTATCATTAAGTTTTCCACAAGATTCCAGTGCACCAAAATGATAAATCTATCGTTACTTGTGTTCTGCTGCATTTGTTGGCCTAAAATAAATAATTTGGAAAGGCAGTCAACGTCATTATAACATTATTTATTAAAATCAATAAATTGTAATAATTCAAGAAAAATTATTGATGAGAAAAGATAAGTCTTCTATTATGAAAACAGAATATTATGAAAATAGAATATCAGTGACAAGAAAATGGTCAGTAAATCAACCATCTATAGAATGAATGCTCCTTATTATTGGATCAGAAGATTAAAAAACAAGAATTAAAGAAAAAATTGTTGATAATTAGAATATCTTGTTTGAAAATTGAGTCCATCGTTGAAAGAAAAACTTTCCTAAGCACACAACCGTAAGCCACATCCATTCAATTGGCTGTTAAACGTGTGGCATTTCAAAGATCCTTGAAGGAAAAGTTTTCCTTCCACTCACTTGCAGCTGAGCTGATTTATGGATCGCCTTTCGTATTCTTTCTCGTTGAGTGATTTGTTCGATTGTGTGTGTAGGTAAAATGTTCCGGTTTGGTACTGTGACTGATAAAATTATGCAAATGCATCATCTTTTGGAAATATGGGTCATCCGGAGCAAAACGGTTTACGGGGAAATGCTGCTGAAATCGGAGCATAGTTATCATTCAGTGGATAAATAGGTAGTTAGTTGCAAGAAAATCGATTCCTTAAGAAAATCTATAGAAAACTACAGGTGTAATTTGATAAGGTAATTGTTAAATGCATCACATTAATTTTTTTTGTAAGGATTTTAAAGACTGTCGAAGAAGGATTGAAAATTAACGTTTGTAAATTATGACAGTTGCTCTTAAAAAGCTCGTTTAATAAATTTTAACGACCAGCTGTAGTTGAGTGGATGGAAGCTCCACATTATAAAAATAGAATCCATTGCCACAATTTCGCACGTTTCCTTCATTTGGAAATGAGGCCAAAAAGATCCTTAAACATGTACGATGTAAAGATACTTTTTCTTTAACTACTCGGTACCTATCAGAAGCGAGGCCATCTTCCGTTTTATATTATTTTTCATTTTAACTCATATGCATTTTTGTCATGCATAAATTTAAAGACTGACAGAATAGCTAATATTTTTCTTTTCTCTTTTTCATTCCAGAACAAGGCAGCCTAACGATCGTGAGACGTACCAACAGCCGGAAAAACACGCACATTCTGCAGCAGCAGCAACACTTTCAGCAGCAGCTGGAGCCACTTGACTCTGAAGCGGCCGCCGAATACCAACAGCAGAACCGTGACCCGGCGGCGGAAGGAGAACCGCTCTCGGAGGCGGAACTCGCATACGTCAACAGCCAGCTCAATCGGGAGCTAGAGGCCATGCAACCGACGTCGACGTCCGCCGATTCCCAAACGATGTCCCCGCCGCCGCCATTGACGCCGTCGTCCGCGGATCGAACCGTCGCGCTGATGAGCCGTGCCGATACCGTCACCGGGGACGAGCTGGACAACGTTGACTTGGCCACCGACAATCTACCGGCGGTCGATACACCAGATGCATGTGATAAAGCCGCATTGAGGTACGTGTTTGGCCCTTTCGATTTGGCTCCTTTATGAGGGTACAAAATGTGTACTGTACAAATATTAGCAGAGCAATCGTAACCCCAAAAATTAATAAATACCCAATACAGGGACGTCGTCATTTCAATCGTCTTACAAACATGAGCTGATTAAAAATTACTAGGGAAATCATGCATGATTTCAAACAGTGGTACAGTTAATTATTAATCAAAATAACATCCATTACTTTTTCTATGATTCAATTAAAAGTAAGTTCTAAAGATACTTGAAGACTTGAATTTAAAAAAAAAACTTCAGAAAAATGGGTTTGGTGCTTTTGTTCGACCTTTGTTGTATTAAAAACTTTCTCCTGATATTTTTCTTTCATTCACACTACCAAAAAAAAATTTCTGCAGGATGTAAATGCAGGATGTAAATGCAGGATGGTCCACCTTTGAGGCTTTTTTGTTGTAATTTGTATCATCTTGAGAATTTCAGGGGAAATGTGTGAAATTACGTCTAGATTTAGATAACCAAATTTGCAGAGCAATTGATATATGTGCATTGTGCAATTATGCATACAAGTAAGAGCGAAAAAGTGAATTTTTGAGATCAGCTAAACAAATTGTAGAGGTGAGAAGGAATGTAAAGGTGAGATGAAGAATGTACAAAATAAAAAATAATAGTTATGAAAATAAACAAATAGAGATGTACCGAATATTCGGACGACCGAATATTGCCAAGAAGCCGTAAAGCCGAATATTCGGCCCACCGAATTGTTGAGCTAAGTATACTTTGATTATCGTTTATTCCAGATTTTCAGGATATATCCAGGCTAGCCCATAAATCCAATAAAGAGTTCGAGATAAGTTAAATCTGAACGAGATGCCCAGATAATGTTTAAAACTTTCTAGGTTATGTTCGGCTTTCAGTCTTTCGGTCAAGATTTACAACACTTTTTATGTGTTCTTCATCCAGTTGATTCGACGAAGTTGGATCGAAGGTGTTCACGCCAGTGCTGAGCGACGAAGACGCTCAAGCAACAAACATCATGGAGGAAACTACGAAAAGAGTGGGCGATCGTTACGAGTCCAGCCAGCTTTGGAAGTACGACCGGCGATGCGGGGCAACATAGTGCGTCAGATCGAGGAATATCAGCAGAAAGGTTACTGCCATCGAGCGACTCTGGATGAGCTGCAACAGGCTGACCCCCGACGAACATGGTATCTCCCCCTCGGCGCGGTCAGCAATCCCAAGAAACCCGGTAAGGTGCGGCTCATCTGGGACGCTGCAGCCAAAGTCGACGGGGTTTCCTTAAACGCGATGCTGTTGAAAGGGCCCGACCAGTTGATATCTTTGCCTGCTGTATTATCTCGGTTCCGCCAGTACCGGATGGCAGTGTGTGGAGACATCCGGGAGATGTACCACCAGATCCTGATTCGTGAAGCTGATCGAAGCGCTCAACGGTTCCTGTGGCTGTCGGATCCGAATCAGCAGCCAGAAGTTTTCGTCATGGACGTGGCAACGTTCGGGTCGACCAGTTCACCAGCGACGGCCCAATACGTTAAGAATATCAACGCTCGCCTGTTCGCTGATCAATATCCTGCAGCTGTCGAAAAAGAAATCAAGGGTCATTATGTCGATGACTATGTGACCAGTTTTCGGAGTGCGGCTGAGGCCAAAGAAGTTACGTCCCTGGTGAGGGCGATACATCAACACGGTGGTTTCGAACTTCATCAGTTCTGTTCGAACAGCGACGAGGTCATCCAGTTTCTTGGAGAGGTCAAGGCACATCCAGTGAAGAACATGTGCCCAACTAAGGATGAAAACTCCGAACGTGTGCTAGGTATTTTGTGGGATACGGAACACGATGAGCTGCAGTTCCCTACGAAGATGCGGGAAGACATGGCGAAGTTATTCGCTACACAGGAGAAACCAATGAAGCTACAGATACTCCGGTGTGTGATGATAATGTTCGATCCACTGGGTCTTCAAGCACCGTATCTGATCTTTGGCAAAATCATTATCCCGGAAGCCTGGTACAAAGAGCTCGGCTGAGACGAACCGGTGGACGATGAAACGCACCAGTAGTAGCTGAAATGGGTCCGAATGCTTGAACACATCAACGATATCCGCATCCAGCGATGCTATTTCAGGGAGGCGATCAACGAGGTTGAGGTTCACACATTTGTGAACGCCAGAGAGATTGCATATTCCTGTGTGACGTATTTCCGCTCAACGAACGCTGCCGGAGAAGTGAAGGTTGCGCTGGTAGGCGCGAAGGCCAAAGTTGCATGCCTGAAGGCGTGGTCGATACCGCGCTTAGAGCTGCAAGCGTGTGTGTGCTCGTCATATGCGAAGTGTCATCGAGGGACATTCGTTGCAGATCAAGAAGCGAGTGTTGTGGTCCGATTCCGGGACAGCGCTGACCTGGATCAACGGAGATCCCCGAAAGTTTATGTAATCGATTTGTATCGTTCCGAATCTGCGAGATCTTGGAGCTAATCACTCGGAAGGAGTATAGATGGGTTCCATCGAAGAACAATCCAGCAGATGAGGCTACGAAGTACGGTTCCGGGTCTTATTTTGCCAAAACGAGTTGCTGGTTCGCCGGGCCAAGTTTTTCAGTGCATCCTGAAGCAGTATGGCCAGTTTGCAAGACTGCGCTTGCTGAAGCATACTACGAGCGACTTGAGGACGAGAAGCTAGTCGTCCTCTAACCTATCTATCGTTGGTTGCAGCCGAGAGTAAAGCCCTGACGGCCAACCACTTCCTGTTAGGGAGTTCCGACGGTGCCCGCCAGCCGCCTACCGAAGATGTGTGCGACAACAAGTTGCTAGGGAATTCCTGGAACTTACTGCAGAGACACCTTAATACCTTTTGGAAACGCTGGACGAACGAGTATTTGCCGACACTGATGAGGCGAACGAAATGGTTTGACGAGGTGAAGTCCGTTGAACCGGGCGAGTTGGTTGTGTTGGTGGAGGATCGTAGACGGAATGGATGGAAAAAAGGTCGTGTCTTGAAGGTGATTATGAATCCAGACGGCAGGTGTCGTCAGGCGATTGTGCAGACGGGTGATGGGACGTTTTGTCGGCCGCTATCGCGCCTAGCTGTGTTGGATGTACAAGATCGTAGAACGCGGACCCCAGCCAAATTCCACCGGGGGGAGGATATTGCCACAAGGGCAATTAGACCGGGAGCTGACGACACCCCAACGTGTGACAGTTCTCGATGAGCGGGAAAAATCCAAGAGGAGAAAGAAGTAAAAGAAGAGTTCATTTTAGTAGGAAGTAAAAAAGCGCGTGGTCGATAGTTTCGGAATAGGAAAAAATAGTAGTAGAGTGAAAAATTTAGAAAGAAAGTTTGAAAGTTAATAGATAGGCAGATTGGAAAGTGAAGGTTTAGTGGCCGCTGATAGAGAGCTCGCATCGAGGTGCGTAGATACAGCCGGAAGGTACTCAATCCACCGGCTTGCAATATTTGTACGAACCGACAGATTCCTTAGTGAATCCGTCCGAACAGTTTCGGCATTCCAATCTGCAATTAGCAGTAGCACAGAGTTGTGATTAGGTTAGTGAGGAGGTCAGTCAAAGTTCAGGTCGGTTGACTGAATATTTGAAGTTTTTCACTTTTGTAACCAGAAATTACTGTCAAATATAGTTCGCCCTGGCTGTTTTGACTCTCGCTAACACTAAGCATGAATAGAACTTTTTGAATGAGTGTTTACTTAAATATTTCTAAACTCAATTAAATTTGACAATTTAGGATCAAGGCTTTAGTTTTGTTACGAACATTAAGTTTCCAAATGTGATCAGCTTTTTTACCTGTGTCCCGCTTATTTACTTAAAATATCCCTTTAGAGGTGAAGATAATGCAAGCAGGCAAAAATCACATTCCTCTCAGGTGCAAATAATGTTAGAATAAGTTTTGAATACTTTGGTACCGCACAGTGGTCCAAAACTCAGAAAAGCTGGCAGAAACTCGATTTTCGAAGCGGTGAAGATTTTATTTAATCGTAGGTTTGTTCATTAAGGCATTTTACTTATAAAGATTCATTTTGCCGAGTGTATCACTTTATTAAGGGGGGGGGGTAGGGTCTAACACTTTAAAAAAATCGATTTTTTTATTTTTTTATTTTCTTATTGTAAAACATTTCAAGAATGTTGTGTCAAATTTTCAAGTCAATTGAAGCAAAACTGTAGAAGTTATAGGCCTTTATCTCCTCCTATCTAATACTGCAAGAAAGCAAGAGCAAAAACTTCAAACGCGTTTTTCTCGAAAGCACATTTTTAAAATCCGTGGACATCGTCATTTGAAAACTACTTATCCGATTCTTTTCAAATTTGGAATATATTTTCTACATATAAAATACCAGACCCCAACGTTTTTCTTTTTTGATTATTTTACTTTGGGGAGATTTCAGAGGTGAAAAATGGCGGATTTTTTCGTGAAAAATCGTAGTTTTTACTTCAAACAGCCACAAAAATGTCTTAAAAATATTTTTAAGTTAAATAAAAACGTTGGGGTCCAGAAAAACATCTATTAAAAATATTCTGCTCTGATTTTTTGACTTCAGATGATTCTGTGCTGAGATACAGTGTCCACCGCAAATCCTGTTTTCTAAAAGGCATCCTCGAAAATGCTCCGTCACCGGCTCATTTTTCAATATTTTTCTACGAAAAAATTACTAAATGTTCTTTTAACAATGCTTTGTATAATGCAAAAAAATTGAACACATTTGTTTGAACGATAGCTCTAGAAAAAAATCGTGAAAATGGTGTTTTTTTATACCCGTTAGACCCTACCCCCCCCTTAATCTGGGGAAAATTTAACGGTCAAGATTATCTATCCATATATTTCACCGTGTTTACGGGCTGCACGAAACCATGAAGACGATAGTCATAAGTTTACTCGTTTAAGAGTTCTCAAAGAAATGTTAGGAAAAATTTTAATTTTGTTGAAAAATATCACAAAAATTTGCTTACATTGAATAACGAATAATAAAATCATGAATGTATTTTGCTTTGCAATAATTTTTATATTTCAGATGAAGTTGAAAGTTTTTATATTGTATTTATTCACTAAAACCGATATTTTTTTTAAATTTTGAACTTTAACAAAAGATTAAAAAAAAAACTCCACATAACTCCACTCCAATTTTATGTGGGATAGATTTCCACATTTCTAAACTATGTACAACATATTGCAAATTGGGCTCTCTATTTTTGCCATTTCTGGAGATCGGTTTCGAACAGAAGAAGCATTTTTTCTTCAAATTTGGACTCTGAGCCATTAATATTGTGGATCACGAACTAGATTGATTGCTAATTGGATCTTAAAATTCACTTTTTTCGAAAATTAGTGCAAAAAAATCCCTATAAGCTTTTAAAGCAATGGCAATATATTATTCTGTTATTATTAGTTTCCCGGAGTTAGCAAAAATAACTTCCACAACACGGTTAAATCTTGGTTTCTCAAAAACTCTACTGACTTTGATCAAAACGTAGAACCTTTTTGCTGGTCAAAATTCATGAAAACTAATTGGAACATCAAATATCAATAGAAACTTTAAAAGTTATATAGTGATAAAAAATACAGAAATAATAACAATACTATTTATTAAAGACCTTTTAACCTTTTTAGGTCATCCGGGTTTGAATAAATCAGTAGAATGTGAAAAATAAAAATATTTATATTGCTTTTTTCTCAATGAATTGACATGAAGTATTTGGTGACGAAAACAACCATGTATAAAAAAATGGTATTTCAGAAAAAAAAATCTTTTTTATGCGTTTATTTCAAATTTTTTTAAATATTTACGAACAGGTCAAAAAACTCTAATCTTGCATATGAAAATTTTATTAATTGGTAAAAAAGAATACAGTTAAAGAAAAACAAGAAAAGTGTTTAGCATCACATCTGAAATTTATGTTACTGATTCAGTGTTCGGCATTAAAGCGCTAATCGCTAATTTGTCTGCTCCGTTTTTGTTAGATAATTATCGTTTTCATTCATTTGTTCACCAAACTTTTGTACTAGCTGATAGACAAACGTCGCTACAAGAAATCAGTCAAAGAAGAATGCTGATACATGCTTTTTTCAAGTGTCTGGCGTTAAATCGCTAATCGCTAAGTAGTCCGCTACTTTTTTGTCGACAAATTTATTTTCTCACGGGATTTCTGTAGAAAAAATGGATAAAAAAAACTTTACTAGATGCAATTATTCAAGCAGGAATGCTTATAAATACTATTTTCTATAAAGTGATGCAGTTTTTGAAGCCGTAAGTTCTCTAGAAATAATGTTAAAAAATAAATATTAAAACAAAAATCTAGCGAACTAACTAGCGAATAGCGTTTTAATGCCGACCTCTGCTGATTTGTTTTTATATAATTTGTGATAAATTTGAGTAGATTTTAGCTTCAATGAACCTTTCTAAGATATGAGACATTTTGGAGTAAGCTGTTAGAAAATTTTAACATTGAATCTACTTATAAGCTGTGGAAATTTTTCAATTTCTTCCGGTAAAATTTGAAAAAAAATCGGGGTAAATATAACAACTATAAGTTATTTTCAGGGAAAATATTAAAATTCAACAATTTTAGTTAGTTTCAGAGCAAAAATTGAAAAAACATAGTTTTTGCCAGGTTTTTTGGAAGTTGGACCACTGTGTGCCGCCTGTTTTTAGTAAACTAAAAACAAATGGTTAAAATTTGTTTAATACATTGGTGCACTCATTTGGTTAAACTATACATAATAACAAAGATTTTAGAAATAAAAATTCAAATCTAATGATCTACTTTCCCGAAGGAATTATGAGTAATTTTGTATTGATGAAAAGCTATAGAAGTTTTCTGTTTTTTTAATTTTAAAATATATAAGCATTTAGAAAAAAATTCAAAAAAGATTTTCAGCAAATGGAATCTTGATATTCCTTGAAACATAAGCCAAATTATTTTACAGTTTTCAACAAAATTGATAAATGATATGTTAATCCTCTGCAACCATACACTCAAAGACTTCTATTGATCATTTCAAAAACACTAATACTGTAACTTTATTTGTTCAAATTTCTGAAAATTGTAGAATTAAATGTTTTAGGAGCGTTGTTTTTCTGAAACTAAATATCAAGGCAAGATCTTAATCCTTGAATAATTGAAGGATAACAAATAGATTAAAAATCAGTCTTCAATTTTAATTTCGGCTTATTAGTTTATCAGTTATCAAAGGTCGATTTTAATCAAAACTGATCAATTTTTAAATTTTCCCTCGCCGTATCACCAAAACTAGAAGTGATTAACCAAATATGGCAAAGATTTGAATTCAGGACGACCAAAATTTTCCAAAATCAGTTGTTTTAACTTATTCCATGGAACAAGAAGTCTTAAAGGATGGAAAGGGAGTATCACTTCCATCCGTGTAATGAATAAGTCAGGGGTACGTCCGTTTTGTGATCAAATCTTTCTAAAGAATGATCTCCATTATTTACGATGAATGAATTAGTTTACGCTGTGTTTCACTTAAAGCATCTTGCATTTAGAAATATCATTGAAAGGAATGTTCTTCATGTTCTGATAAAGATCATCTGATCAAGATACATTCAATAATACCGATCAAAACAGCGGGGTAATTAAATAAATGTGAATAAAATTCGATAACATTTAAATGTAAAATAGAAGGTCTTTCGTATCGATTTGCTGAATAGTATACTAAAATCCTTTCACACTGACTAAGTTATTTTGTTGAACTGATTTTGCATCAGTCTTACAAAAAAAAATCGTTTTTACAAAATCTTCCGATTTTGTCTTTCACCCCGATTTGTCACACTAAAATGCATTATACAGTAGTTTCTCGATTTTATCACGGTCAAAAAATATTTCACCGTGAATATGGCGAAACCGTGAATTTGGTGAAACTAAAAATTAAAGTGGAAAAAGTATTTTCATTGCTTTTAATCAATAATTGAAACTGTTTTCAGTAGTGGAAACGGTTTGAATGAATAAATTCTGATCAAAAGATGTAATTATCAAAGATTGCTAAGCACAAAGGATCGATTTCAGTTCAAATTATTCTTCTTTATAGCAATTGTAAGTTTTTTTTTTCAAACAAAACCATGTAGAATATCTATTTGATATTTTTCATCTAAATCAATTTGATTATTTAGTTTTTATGGGAATTTAACAGTCGTTATCTTTTATTTTTTTTTTTTAAAGATTCAAAGAAAAATTCTTCAAAAAAATTTCTTCTACAAATTTCAATATTTTAATCTTCACATCTTTGATTAACTAAAAAGTTTAACTTTTCAAAAAATATTTTGAAATTTGTTCAACTTAGACTTTTAAAATGAGTTTCTCGAAATTTGCTTTATGGGCAGATAATCCTTTGTCTTTCATATATAGAAAAACAAAAATTTTAGTCATTTTTACATATTTTAAGGCAGAAATAGCAAAATTTCATTTTGATCTTCTAAAATTATCTATTCAGCTGTTCAATCAGGATTGCAAACGCCACCCTTTCAAATAAACAAATTCAATAAAGAAATCAGAGACATATACCTCTTTTCAAAAACGCTTAAATTCACCCACATCTATATAATTCGCATAACCAAAAAAGTTTACTTTTTTAGAGCGGCTAACCAAGCACAAATAACAACACTAGCATTAGCGTGACGTTAAAACACTTATATCGATTATTACAAGTGTTTTGAAAATCCAAATGACGTTTTTCAACATTATACAGCTAAAATAAGCAGTTCAATGGCATTTTCATATTATTGAATACCTATACACCATAACAAAAATCATAAAAAATATCATGAACAAAGACGCTTTACGCTTTTGAACGAAAATCAAGGTCCTGGAAATGGTTTCTGGATGATTTTTAAAAAGCGTGATAAAATCGAAACAATAACCGTGATAAAATCGAGCGTGAATTTGGCGAGTATTGATAAAATCGAACAGTGATAAAATCGAAAAACTACTGTATATGTGACAAAACCAGTTGTTCACCGAACGCGAGTGATCGTATAAAAATCTTCATTCTCAAGAACATTCAGAACGGATTTTAAATTTTAATCTCTGAACAGAAAACACAACAATTTTCATTTTAATTAAAATTTAAAACGGTTTGATCAAAACTCTTGAGCATGCTTACTATTGTCAATAAAAAGCTATAACATTTAAGCAGTAAATTCCATAGCCAGATTTTGGGAAACAAAAACCTGACATCCCTAATGGCTGCTCGCGCAACATTGTCAACCATTTAACCCCAAAGGACGAAGGGAAAAATTTGAAAATTGTACCACTTACATAAAGCAATTACGTCCTTCTGCCTTGAGTCCCAGAAAGCTATTATAATTGGAGCAAGCTCCAAGGCACAAAAACAAACAACACCGTCGCCTTCCTTTTCTGCTGATATTGATACTACCTCCTAGTCCATCTTTGGACGGAAACCCTCGTTAGAAATAATTTTGCACCCAAACGATTATCGTTATTAATTGTCCTTTTTCCTTGACGATTTTCTCCTTTCTTTGCCTTTCTTCCACAGACTTCGCTGTCTCCTGCGGCAACTGCAGCGCGGTGAAATTTCCGCCGAGCTGCTGCAGAAAAACCTTCATTACGCAGCACGCGTACTTGAAGCCGTTTTTATCGACGAGACAAAGTAAGTACACGGGCTCTTACCGGGGATGGGGCACATCTCATCTGTCTCTTTTGGCCAGGCGCTGCCTGCTGGCCTAACGACCACATCCATCTGTTCTTCTAACACTAATGATTAAGAAAAATCCCGAGAAAAGGGACGGTAAATTTTCCGTCTCCAATTCGCAGGCTTCCCACCGGAAGCTGGCATCAAATATGTTCTTGTACTACTTTGAATGTCGCTAGTTTTTCATCACTGCGGTCGTCCTAGATGTCCATTATCGTCGCTAGTATTATTGTCATCATCATCGTTTCCAAGCAACATCATCTTCATCTTCATCACCATCAGTCATTCCTGAGATGGACAAGCAGCTGTTTTCAGTTTTCCACTTTCGAGGCCTTCGTTTGGAGATGGCAGGTGAATCTTCGGAACCGGGCGATTTGTGATGTTAAATGAGGAACATCTTGTGAGTGTTCAGTCTGATTCTGATCCTAATAACATTGTATTTTGAAAGAGATTAAATTTAAAAATGTCGCCTCCTTTAGGTAGGGGAGATTGGGGAAACGTGGGCCACTTTTAATATCTCAGATTTGTGTTGAGATAAAAATCTCAAACCAACTGCAATCGTCGTCGCTTTGCGTGAGCATATATTTCTATATGTTGTTAACTGAAATACATATCATGTGCTTCTTTTATTTAACAAGCTAGAAAAAGTTCGAAAAATTTACTTACATTATTAAAAAAAAACAACCGCTAATTTCATCGATGGGGAACCTAAAGTGCATAACAAAAATATGCTCATACGCTTATGATCTTAGTTTTGTCATGATCTTTCACGTGAAAAAGGAATTTTTGATGAAACATCAATAAGTCACTCAAACGCAACCAATTTGCAAATCATAGCTTGTGGGGAACCGTGGGCCACACATCTTGAACTACCTAAATTTTTATGTTTTTACACGTTCAGAACTAAAAATACGTTTTTCCTATCTGTAAAGTTTTCATATGCCAAATGAAGAGTTATGAAAAATATTTTGTCCATCCTATATAAGAAATTTTGCAAAACGTTCGCGAGCCAGGTTTTGGAATCTATGCGATCATACACAGCTCTCTTTTTTATTTCATCATCTGAAATTGCTTTAAAATAACGAAATAAATTAGGAAATCCCAGTTTGGATCAACTCAAAAAATTTGCATGTTATTTGGTCAATTTGGATTTGGTGGCCCACGATTCCCCACCGTTTTTCAAAATCCAAAAAATATTGCTTTTTTTCAAACAGTCAGAATTTGGGAAAAAAAACTTATTAAAAATTATTTAAAAATACCTTATGATACCTTGAAAATGTAGAAAACCATACCAGTTTTTATTTTCATTTTATCTTTTATAACAAAGAAGTTATGGAACAACGAAAAAAAGTGGCCCATGATTCCTCACTCTCCCATACGTAAAATGTTCCAAAGTCCATCAACCCCATTTGAATCAGATTTTATAAAATGAATACTTTTTCTTGTAAATATTACAGAAAATTTCTGAATGTAGATTTGAGATGTCTCAATTCTGAAATATATTTGATGAAAAAAGAGAAGTTTGTTTGTAAAAACTGTTATTCCAGGAATATTAGCACAAGAATAGTGGCCATTAGCTCTGTTCTCGAATAGAGGGAATAATTTTGCTGTGAGGTATAAATCAATTTTGATTTGGATATTGTGCGCTCTTAAAACACGTGATTCATATACATAATATTTTTTCAAGAAGGAAATTAACTTAACTATTAGACAAAATGGTAACTGAATTGTATTAGAATTGCTTTCCTCATTGTGTTAAGACCAAGTCATCATCGAAGTCTCTAGCAATTTTAAATGTTATGTAAGTTAATTCCATTTTGAGTCCAGTAATAAACGTTTCAGCAAGTTTTTAAAAAATGTACATAACTATTTCGAAGGAGTAATCTTTGCCAAAAAAATAATAACAAATTGAAGTTTTACAAACACATGCTCAATGAATGTAGACAAATTAGTCCAAACATCTATGCAATGAAAGTGGTGACGCATTGCAGATAAGCTATATTACTTTCATCGCATAGACGTTGGAACTGATTTTTCTAAGTCCATAGAGCATTTGTTTGTAAAATTTAACTTTGTTTTTATTTACTTTTTGCAAGGATCATTCCTACAAATAAATACGTAAATTTTTGATAAATCTGCCGAAACTTTCATCACTGTTAACACACATTTAGATGAACTACATTATTTAAATTTGCTGCAAGCAAATGCCAACAGACAATCTTTTAACAAACATTAACACAATCTACTGACATAAAAGGTCAACGTTTCTCGATAATTGAAGTTTTCGCCCGTATCCCTCGTTTGGGGGGGTTAAATTGCACTCCAATACTCTTTTATTTAATTTTGGAATTAATTTGCAAAATGCACTCTGACATAGTTTTACCAATTTTTGAAGGAATTCTATGCCACTGACAAATTAAAAGGTAACTTGCTTTATGCGCAATCGATTAAAACAGTAAATATTATAACCGACGAGAACTGACGTCGTTTCCTTACGTTTCCTCTCTTTCCTCAGATAAATTAAAATCCAATATTATTTTGAAAAGTAATGACATTTTAAATAAAAATTTGAAGACATTGATTCACAAAAAAATATGTGACAATAATAACAATCTTGAGAAATATAAAAATTGATTTCAATCGGAGCAAAGCCATTAAGATTTTTACAGCTCAGAAGACAATCAAGGAAAGTATTGTGAATATTTTCAGTTTTGCGACTGTTTATCAAAGCTCAGTTTTTCAAATGAACATTATTTTTTCACCGCAGTGGTGGTTTTGGTTGCAGTTTTTACTTGATTGTTACGAAATTTGTTTTATATACTTACACTGATGGACAAAAGTATTAAAGTCACGCTAACTCATCGCATTTATTGGAGTTTACACAATAACTCTAACTAGTTTGTGTTAATTGCAAATTTTAATATGTCAATAGATTCTGGAAAATGTTTCCTATCTAACGACATGAACACTCCTTCTCTCAAATCTTCTTCCATAAAAAGAAAAGAATATGTTAAAACTATGGAAACTACAACAGCACACTGAAAGTGTCATTGTATGTTTATAGGATGTTTTGGAAATAAGCGTTCACTAGAGCTGGATCATGGATCAAAGTTCCAAGAAACATTGCTGAGGATCTTGCGATCAAGTGTTTTTGGCGATATGGTTAGGTTTTTATTTTGATTGGTATCATCATTGATGTTACAATACAGATTTTTTTTGCATGGCCTCAATTCAAACTAGTTTAATTCATTGAGATGCACATAAAATTTATCTGGTTTTGTATTGTATATTATATTTGATCTTTTTTAACCTTGATTGATTACGATTTATCATGTTTTAATCATACCTAGTTTAGTATTATTTCACCTTACTTTACCTTTCTATATCTTGAATTATTTTGTCGACAAAGAAATTAAATTTTTTCCTGTGAATCCTTTTACCCACGCGATTTTTTAGTCATTTACAGCATTTAAAAGTTAAGCGAACATCGAATTTCAACTTTTACTTGTAAGGATTTTTATGCCATCGGTAATTTATTGCCAATTTAAGAAATTTCTCAAAGAAAAAGACTTTGAATATTGGATACTCTGATACTGAAAAAAATATTCTGAAGAACCAAGACCGCGTGAATAATATTGCAACAAAAACCACGTCGAAAAAGACCTCAGTGTAATTGTTGTGCAAATTAACCCTCAAACTGCTAGTTTTTTCAAAACCTGTAAAAGAAATTAGGTTTTTCTCCTTAGCGTGTTTATACTGAGTAGTTGCACTTCTGCCGCAACATTTGATGGTGGCGGTTTTTAATTTTGTCCGTCGATTTTCGGTAGTGTTCCGAATCTTATAATGGATTATTTTTGCTTTAATGATGATTACGGCTTAGCACAAAGAGGGAAGGGTTCTAATTAATTCATATGCTATAACATATGTTTTCAATAATACAAGTAATTCTACTTCCGAATTGGATTGCCAATGCCAAGTTGAATTTTAGTGCTAGAAAATCTGAGAAATAGCAAATTGATAAAAAGGTCGAAAACCAGCTACCTTTGAAAATTCGTCAAAATTCCTTGTTTCGTATATTGAGAATCTAAAAATTCAAAAATGTGTCAAATTAAGAAAACTTTTCAATCCTTTTTTCTAAATTCATCTAGTGTGACTTAATCGATTTTGATGCTTCATTGATTGAAAAGTACGGTTTTAACACCATTTTGTTACATTTTTGTGGTCATGATCTTAACAAATTTCATTAAAAATATTTTCCTAGTGCCCGAAATGTTCCGATATTTTGAAAAAGTTATGCGCTGCAGGCTAAAATTGATCCTAGGCCTAGTATAAGCACAGAGAACAGACGTACATGCTAGCACACAAAACTTGTGTAAAAATCCCAACACCCTTTTTGAACCATTTTTTGTTTTTTGGCTGGGCCACCAGATGTCTCCAAACACATCAAAGAGAACTGTCAAAAAAGCTGACTAAGTTTCAGTCAGTTTTCTATAGGTCGTATGAGCTGCTTAGCATGCTTCAAGAAAATCGCTGTTGAAGTTTCGTAATACGTTCATCATGTTGCATGAAAAAAATAAACATTAAAGTTATTATCTTTTTCCTTCAAATTTGTTTGAAACACAAAGTTAAAAACATCTGGATTCTAAAGTGATATGTGAAAGTAACCCGTTTTGAGATGTCTAGAATCAGTACTGCTGGGTGAGACTGATCGTCAAGAATGTTCTTGTATTTGACTGGACATAGGTGATGCATTTTCTACCATAAATTACTGTTCAAGAAGTGTGAAAACTTAAACCAAACTGTAAGTTATCTTAACTTACAATTCCATTGAAAACGCTCAAAAAGTGGCTCAAAAATGATCAAATTTTTTAATTTCGAAACAGCTGTATCCACTAAAGTGGCCTCAATTTCTTTTAAAAGAGAAGTATTGGTCCGAAAAGTATCAGAAATTGAAGGAGGGGGGTGCAGCCACCTAAAATACAGATTAGTCGAAGTATTAGTTTGAAAAACTGATCATTATCATGACTGATAAAAGTGTGCGCTGGCCGAAGGGAGGTACCAAGAATAAAGTAAAATTTATTCTTACAAAACAACGATAAATAATATTTTTTAAATTTTACATGAATTATCATAAAATTACCTTCATTTCCTTCATAGAAAGTATTTAGATCAAACGAAAGGTTTTTGAGATACACGCACTCGTAACTGTCCCATTTCTAAAAGAACTAAGCTTTAATTGTAAACTGCGTATTCGTGATCCGGAAATATTGTTGACAAAGAACACAAACAAATTTTAACAAAAAACGCAAGGGTATAAAGATTTACTGCACATTAGATGTAGTTGATTTTGGGTCATTTTTGAATTTCTCAAACCCTTGGGTCTTAAATGCTTCGTTATGATTCAAAGCTCATCCATGACTTTTTGCAGAATTTTTAAGTAACGGTTACATGTATAATTTTAACTTTCATGTTTGTATGGAAAAATTAAATATTTTGTTCTGAAAAAATAGACAATATTATTATTTCTGCTAATGGTTTTAGTGCAAATTTATAATTTCTTAAATGGAAATTTTCCGCTGAACAACTTTGTTCAAGAACGTAGCTTCTTATCTTATTAGACAAATCAAATTTTAGCCGTTGAATAGTGGTATGTCTTTTGTAGTCAGAAATACTATTTGTTTCTGAAGTTATTTCTTATTTTCTAAAAACTCTACTTAGAAAAAGGAGTAACTAACAGCTGACTATGATTTTAGTGAAAAATCTAGTGAAAACAAATTTAAATTAATTGTTTTTGAAAAATTGTTGATGCCATAAAAGCAATAATGCAAAAATTCAACAATTCAGTAATTTTTGGTTTAGTTCGAACTTTATTCTTTTATTTTCGTCAATAAAGCTGTTATAACAAAAAAAAAAGCACTACATACATTTAAGGCAAAAAAAAAGACTATAAAAATCTATTATCTGCAATAATCAAATTAAAAGTTCGGTTTGATGAAATTTTATATTTTTTTTCATATTCTTCTTTTTTGTTTTGAATATGAAGTTAAAAAACAAGTATGCAAAATGTAAGCATATTTCGAAAACAAAGATGATAAAACACCCCAATTAATTTTTAACGCAATTAATTTTATTAACATAAGGCACATAGAAATGATTCACAGTATTGACAGTTTTTTTTTAACGTTCAGTTAACTTTTGCTCAAAAATTATTTTTCTTATATCTGAACATACAATTTGTAAATTTTAACAAAAACTAGATAAAATGATAGGTTTATGAAAATCAAACGGCTTTAAAGTTATCTGAGGATAAAGTACTCCATGGTTCATTTTCATTAAAAAAGCTTCGTCTCAAAAAAATTAATTGAATTCAATTTTTAATATTTTACAACTTATATTTCATTCTATTGAAAACGTGTGCTTATTTTTTTATCTGAGCATACTCAGAGAAGTGATAGCTTGAGGCTGTATTTGTAAAGCTTATTTATACCGCACAACTTAAGGAACTATTGTCCAAGAAATCACATTTTTCAATGAATTACGCTTTTAAAAACGTTAAGTTTTAGAATCAGAAAAAAAACTTAAAATTGACAGTTTCTAAACTATTATCCTCTTAATCAATTGACATCAAAACGTCGGCATCGAAAGTGGAACATCAAAGCTGAAAACAGAATAAAACTGCTGTCATCCATTTAGTGTCCTGGGAAATCAAATTGTTTCCTAAAACGAACGACGACAAAAAAAATGAAACACTCCATTATCATTAACATATTTCGTTTGAAGTCAAGCTTCAAGTGCCAATAGAACAGACTCCCATTAATCACCTCAAGCATTTCATCATCATCAACATGCTCCTGACAATGTTGCGACATTCACAGCTCGGACTAGTTGTTCATTTCTGTCATCAAGCAGCAGCACGGAGTCAAGATTATGGTGATGATATCATCCCATCCATGCAGACCAACCAATATGGAAATCGTTTCTGGTTCGTTATTGTTTATGATTTGCCTTATTTTTAACACTCCTTAAATCTGATGGTGAAAATCTGCCGGGCTATGGAAACAACAATGGAAATAAATTGCTACTTCACTCCGGACGCCTCCAGTACCCAGGAAGGAGCTCAACCACCTTCACAGCTTCTTTAGCTTTTCCTCCCACGTCACCGCCCCCGTAACTTCATAGTCTTAGTCAAAGATGCTGTGGAAATGAAGAGGGAAGTTCATTTTTCATATTCAGTAGGTACCGAGAGCAGGTATGGCAGAAAAAAAATATGAAATACCATCCGACCCGACCAGCAAAGAACACGGGCGGTTTGTTTGGTTTTATTTTATGATGATTTTCAAGGAACTTTGCACTGCCAACACGAAGAATGTAATTGGCTACGTTCCAACGAACAGGAACAAGGCAAAAAAAAACCATTGCTCGAAGCACCTACTAGGCTAGGTTCGAGCGATGCTGCAGCTGTTTTATGTTTGTGAAAATGTTCATGCAGAATGAATGTTTTAGAACTTTTCCGGATTTGAAGTCTCCCAAACAACGGCGGCTGTTAACAAAAAAATGAGAGGCCTTTGGTAAACGAGGGCAGTTAACTTCGAGAGCATCATAAATTAAGAATCTTTTGATTAGGTTTGTACTTTTGATCATTTTTTATCAATATACTCTAGACACTTCGTTCAAACTTTTTTGACGGTCGTATTGAAAGCCAAAAAGATATCTTTTACAGCTTCCAACTGCTATTCTACTTCTATTACTTAACTAAAATAGAACTACCATTCGCATTGATTGTTGAAGGAAGTTAAAGTTCACCATTTGATAAAGAGTAATACTAAAGTATTACTCCATCGCATCATTTTCAGATTTAAAAAAAAACTGAGATCCAGACTAGTAGTCGCATCGCAACAAAGAGTGTGTCCTCAACCACATAAATCGATCTCTATTTCACAACACATTCCAACGAATAAGCTGATACGATGAACTCTGAATGACTTCTGTGAATTCTGACTTCAACAGAACAACAGTAACACTTCCAGACGTTTGGCTTGTGAAATATCAACGGTTTAATGAGCCATTTAAACGATCTACAAACAAACCCTGATGTTGTGACCCTCCAAGTGCTATGAAGAGTCAATTCTGGGTCACCCAGTAGATACCTGATTCAATATCCATAACCTTCGTAAAGTCTGCTTCATTTAATATTGGAACAAATTCTTTTGCTCATTGTGGCGCTCCTAGTGGACGGATTTGGAAACTTTTTTCACCCACGTGTCGGGAAACTCATTACTTTTCACCATGTATTTATGTCATAACACCAAACGATAGCATTTTGTAAACAACCGCCATGGAAGCCGAACGGAGAGATCAAATTGTGCACAGTTTTCTTGAAAATCCATTGTTATCGGCATCGAAGCTAGCTAAACAGCTTAAAATGCCCAGAAATACCGTATGGCGTGTTATCAAGCAGTACAAGGAAACATTGACGACGGCTCGGAAGCCGCATTCGAAGCGTCGGAGTGGAACTGTCGACCGGAAACTGCGTGGGAAAGTCATCAAGGCCGTCAAGAGGAATCCCAATCTTTCAGACCGCGATTTGGCCAATAAGTTCCAGGCCGCTCACAGTACGGTGCGACGAATTCGTCTCCGGGAAGGAATAAGGTCATTCCGAGCCAGCAAACAGCCAAATCGGACGCTGAAGCAGAACAATGTGGCCAGAATCCGTGCTCGAAAGCTGTACGACCAAGTGCTGACCAAGTTCGACGGATGTATTCTGATGGACGATGAGACCTACGTGAAGGCGGACTTTGGGCAAATCCCAGGTCAAAAATTTTATTTGGCGACGGCTCGGGGGGATGTACCTGCAAAATTTAAGTTCGTGTTTGCGGATAAATTCGCCCGCAAGTACATGATTTGGCAGGGGATATGCAGTTGTGGACAGAAAACCAAAGTCTTTCTCACTGACAAGACAATGACATCATAAGTCTACAAAAAAGAGTGCCTACAGAAACGGATTCTGCCGTTTATTCGTGCCCACGACCGTCCAGTAATGTTTTGGCCGGACCTCGCAAGCTGCCATTACAGCAAAACGGTTATGGAATGGTACGCAACGAACGGGGTCAGCGTAATACCGAAGGACCTCAACCACCCAAACTGCCCCCAGTTCCGGCCGATAGAGAAATACTGGGCAATCACGAAGCGGAGGCTTAAGGCAAAGGGAAAACTTGTTAGGAACATGACTCAAATGAAGAACTGGTGGAATCAATTCGCCAAAACGGTGGACGAAAAGGGTGTGCGCCGCCTAATGAGCCGTATTACGGGAAAAGTACGAGAATTTCTTCGAAACAGCAATGAATAATTTTTTTAATTTTTTTTTATGAAAGAGTAAAGAAAATGCTACATTTGTATGAAAAACAAATTATGAATTCGTTTATAAATGACTGAACTACACGCAATTGTTTGTGTTCCAATATTAAATGAAGCAGACTTTAAACTGTTCAGAGCTCTGAACTTAAAAAGTTTTCCGCATGATTAAAGGTGATTAAAGCTTTTATACACACTTTTTTGTCGAAAACGTGGATCGTTAAGGGTCACGCACTATTCAGTTCGTTATCCGTTCTCGATGCTGGGCTCGAGAAAGTGCCATCAATAACTGAAGTTCTGATCGGTATTCCATGCTCACGATAAATGCTGCTTGCTTCAATGTTATCCAGATTCACCTCAAGTTTTGCGAAAACCTCCAATGTACTCTTACTTTTAGATTTGTGACACTTACTACCCTAATCAAAAGCCGATGCGTTGTCTGCAAGTCTGCAAATAACACTACATACAGGCCTCGTTTTTTTCAGCTTGTAGGTAAACTCAACCGGCAGGATGTTGAACTCCTCTATCGTCAGACGTCGTTAAGCGTCACAGCGCAAGAAGAACATGCCGTTGACTCTTTGCTATTAGGATTCCGTCTCGAGAATCTTCCACTATCTTCTCGATGGAAAACGCCTTGAGACATAGATAAAAACGTAGCCCGACCTATCCGGTATCTAAACTTCACTTCCTGAAGAGTCTTATTAATGTTCCGAGACTAGAGCGCAAAATAACATTTTTCCGATTGCCGTTTAGCACAAGCATAAACTAATTGTGAGCTACTTTCAGTAGACTCATATACACATAGTACTCTACTTGAAAAAAGAAAACTTGATCTCATCGAACTTACATCCAGGCTGTTCCTGGAGTGTAAATATTCAAACTCCCCGACAAAGCACCGCAATACTCCAAAAAGTGCTATTCCACCAGTTACAAAGTAGAGACGTGATCTCTGAAGTTTGATCCAGAATCCAGCGTGGTGTCTAGAACGCTGGCTACCCTTCCAATGTCTCTGGTAAACATTACTGTTGATCCCTGCTGAAGCCGGAAAAACGGCTCATTACCAAAATGAATAGAAGTAGAGGATATGACGCCTCTAACATTTCCTCGACTCCTGCTACCTTAAAAGCTTTTGAGTATGCGTATCTATGTAGTCCACTAAGAATCCTGCACAAATACCCTGTTTCTTGTTACGATTCAAGACTAAAGACCTCTCCTCTGACGACTTGAGTACTCGTAACTAGAGATTTGCTTGGTTACCACAACTATCGTACGCTCCGCCTCTGTTCGAGACCACTGGTAGAGACAAATGACCTCTGCTCAAACGACTTGAGGTCTTGGCTACTCTTGGTTTGGCTCGAGGCCCTCTCGAGTTCGACTGCGAAGAAGGTCTTGTCTTATCCCCGCAGCCCTTTCGCAGAGGGCGAGGGCTGAGTATCCGAGTAGAACACTCGGATACTCCGCGTCGGTGGAGGTATCCTACACAGCGTTCGCGCTGTACCTAGCAGCTTGGCATATGCATAAGGTAAAGTATTATCTTTGTATGCTTACTGTATGCTTAATCTACATGGAGGCCCCCCTCCGAAAGGGCATGCTACTCCGACTGTGGTCCGGTCTTCCTTCTTCCCTTTGGCTGGCAACTTTAGGGCTGGCAACCCTAGGTGTTTTGCCGCCGTGTGCCAGATCGAGCTTATCCTAGACTCGCACCTGTCACAGCACACATACGAACCTTTACGCTTACGACTCAGATGAATCCCAACGGTGAGGTCATCCTACCTGGCTCGGCCGCGGCGTGGATACTCTTCTCCCTACGAGTTCGACTGCGGAGAAGGTCTTGTCTTATCCCCGCAGCCTCCATCGCAGAGGGCGCGTTCTACTCGGATACTTCGCGACGGTGGAGGTATGCTACACACTCACGCGACGTACCCTTGAAGCTCGGCATACGCAGAAGGTACAGTCTTATGTTTGTATGCTTTACTGCTAGATTCGGACGCACTCTACTCAGATACTCAACGGGGAAGGAGTCACCTGCCAGAACACCGGTGCGACTGGTGATGATTCCAACTTCTCTGTAGGGCAGTCATGATCCGAGTGAACCAATCGCTGACCAAGCGCCAAGTATTGACTACGTGCTCGAAGTCTGAACTCTCCTCTAATGACTTGAGAACCGAAATCTCTTCGTAATCACTCTTGGTTCCAAGCGCTCCTCGCAATAACTGGAGGTTAACGTACTCATAACTCTGTTCTACACGACTCCAAATCAGATCTTTCCTCGTAACGACTTGAGGTAAACACGTAGATATACCTTTTCTCTTTTTGACTCGAGGCCTGATTTCTACTCTTACTACTGGAAATTTGACCTCTACAATAAAAACCCGGGTTCCAACTTATCTTTTTCCTTCCAATCGAGCTCCCAATGCACGGGATATGACGATGAGTCCACCTTCCTCTCGCTGAGCTGGCTCTCAGCTGCTTCCAGTTGAATATCAAGTTCTCCTCGGCGAGTTGTCGTACATTAGGTGTGTCCTCTTTTGTCATAGCTATAGTCATCCCCCTCTAACGAAATCGAGATGTGCGTTACGCCCGACACTAAGCAGACCACTTCGGCGAACCTCGAAACCTGTGGATATAAGGTCGGGCTTCGAGTCGTTTGAAGAATGGTCAGGCAGGCCTTCAGTCTTCAGGAGAAGAGGTTTCAGTGGTCAAACCCGAGGCCTTCAATCAACCAGAGGAGAAATATAAGTGTTTACCTCGAGTAATTACAAGGAGGGATCAGATCTCGAGTTGTTAGAGGAGAGATCGAGCCTTAAGTCGTGCAGAGGAGGGGTAAGTGTGCATTAAGTCGATGCGAGAAGTTGTCAGCTCTCAAATCGTTAGAGAAGTGTTCAGGCTTCGAGTCCTAATGATGAGAGGTATTGCTGAAAGTGGTCTCGTCTATGAGTATTGCCTTGGAGGTGGAGTTTATATGAGTCTTCTCATTGTATCCATGGACCCAGCGTAGCAAACTGGGGGGACGCGGTGGCTCACCGTGCCTTGGGATACAATCTGTAACCCGGGATAACCCTCAACTAATTAAAAAAAGACCACTTTTGATGAGACGATTCGGTATCAACTGGTAATCCGCAAGTTCATCAGCCGCTGTGCGCCGCTAAGTCTCTCTCTGCTGATCACAATGTCTTCTCCGCACCGTACCGCAAGATTTACTTGGTCACACTCAACAGTATCCTCATCTTGCTGCGAAGGATTGCCACGGAGTTCGAAATAACACTCTCCTCTAACGATTTGAGAACCGACATCTCCTCGCAGTGACTCGAGATTCCCACATAAACCTCTCCTCTTCGTGACTCGAAGCCCGGTTCTTCATGAAGCATTCATGATCAGTCAAAAATTGCGTCATGTGGAAGTACACTTCACCGTTTCCTGCTGCTGCCAGTTGGACATCAAGTCCTCATTGGCGAGATCTCGTACGTTGGGCGTGTCTTTATTGCCGTAACCGTAACAAAGGACATCATCCTCTAGCAAAACCGAGATAGGCATGACGCCCACCACTACGCAAGCGACTTTGGATAAGATGGCCCGGTATCTACTGGTATCATCTGCAGGTTACACTGTCTTCCCAGGGCCTGCCTCCAGGCCGCCGCTCCGTACCGCAAAATTGACGTGGATTCGCTCGACAGTATCCTCCTCTTGCTACTTTGGATTGCCGAGGAATACGACATCATTCGAGTTAGTACGGGCGTGGCCATTGCCGCTCTCTTACACACATAGCCAACATGACTCGTGAAGCTGAGTCTGTCGTCGATCATCACTCCTAGCTACTAAACTGCGCGTTTGAACACGATATCACACAGTCCAACTACAATTGTATCTCTTTGGGGTGACATCAGGTTGGTGATCAGCACCATCTCGATTTTGTGGTGGGTTAGTCACAGGCACTTGGTGTGCATCCAGCTTTCCATTGCCTGGATAGCTACTGTGGCAAGTAGCCGTAACTCCGCTGTCGAGGAGCCTCTAGCCAAGAGGACTACATCATCCACAAATCCTACAAACTTAGCGATGGGAGGCTCATTAGTAGGAGCTCGTCGTATGTGATATTCCACAGAACCAGCCCAAGTATTAACCCTTTGGTACACCCGCCGAAACCTCTTGTCACTTGTGTCCGTATGCCTTCACCGGTCAAAAACTTTAGTTGGCGATTGTGAAAATAACTTTCCACAAACCTATACATATATGTTGAGACCCTCATGAACGACGGATGAACGACAGGATGAACGACGACGCTTTTGCTGTCTCAGTGTACCTTTGGAGTCGATTCTGAATCACCTTCTCCAAGATCTTACCCGCTGTGTCCCGTAAATAGATCGGTAGGTACGCCGATTTCTGCCGCTTCCACGTGTCAGGGAACACCCATTCCATCACATATCGTTGCAATGATGGCCGGAACATTTCAAGGAACTCCCTGATCGCGGCCTTCACTGCGACGTTTGTAATGCCTTCCGATTCGAGGGCCTTCCTTGGTTGGAGAGACTTGGTGACTCCGCGAAGTCCATCCACCATAATCGTCTCCCCTATACTGGTGTCCCACTCGTCCCAGTCCCAGTCGCCCAACGGGACGGTTGGCCAGTGGGTAACATCGTGCTGTGGATATAGCTCGTTGATGATCGCTCTCAATATGTCTGGGCACGTTTCAGGTGGCGCATCCCCACTTTTCGTTTTGGCCATGATTATCCGATATTCATCGCCCCATGGACAGTCGTTGGCGTAACGGTAAAGTTGTTTGAAACGTCGCTTCTTGCTTGTATTGATGGCCCTGAGGAGGGCCGATCTCGCGCTTGTGAAGAGTGGCCTAAGCTCTCCCTTTTTGTGTTTTGCGTCCTGCATCTTGCACGTTGCCCTATGGCATTCAGCGCGCAGTTTCGCGATTTCCTCTTTCCACCAATAGACGGGTGACCTAGTTAGTAGCTTTACGCTTGGCCCATCTCATCATCGCAGCATCGCAGGCGCAAGCTGGTACCTTCGTCAAATCTTCAATGGACATATTCCTCTCCTAATGCGACTCGTCGACGAGGACGTTCTGGTCGAATTGTGCTGTCTTCCAGAAGCGTGTCCCCTGTCCTAGACTCTCGTATACCTGTCCGCTTACCCCCTCGATAGAGGATCGCGAAGTGATCGCTATGCGTGTAGGCCTCGCTAACCATCCAATCGCACACCAACCCCGGGCTACCGAAGGTAACATCTATGGTTGAATCGCTTCCGTTCCTGTGATAGGTCCTGGTGTTACCTACGTTCGCCAGGTCTACATTCAGCCTTGCCAGGTGCTTCTAGAAGGATTTTACCTCTGGGGTTCGTAAAACGGCTACCCCATTCCCAGGCCCACGCGTTAAACTTATCAGCTATAACAATGGAGATTCTCCCCGTAAGCACCTCAACAATCTTGTCTACTATCCATCTACCATCTACCAGTTCCGAACCTCTCCAAGGACCATGTTGGGGGAGCATAGCAGCTACAGATGTAGATCCTGTTAATATTTGCTATCACCATGCCTTCGTTTTAAGTCGCCACCACTTCTTGTATGGGGAAACTACCTGTTACCCATATCGCGGACAGTTTGGCGTTATCGGTCACCTAATTAATACCATCAGAAGCTCTACGATGCCACTAGCTCGATGTCCAACTTTTTCTCAACTGTCATCTGCCGCAACAGCTGGTGGTTGAGGTTGAGTTGGACCAGCTTAGGTCTTAGGCATATGTGATCGACTTCAATCGCCCTCTGGCTATCCTTTCCGATGACCTGGCACAGTTTTGGCCTTGGTTCTTACAAGGTAGAGCCAGACCGGGGCTAGTCGGAAGAGGTATCAAACGCCCGCATCTGACTACTTCCATCTGACTAGTCCAGCGATGGTTAGCGACGTTACCCCAGGAGACTTCCAAGGTTCTATTTCCAAGATTCTACTCCACTTACTAAAGTAAAAGAGGAGTAGCCGCTAGCCCTGTTATCATACATTACGGATTAGGGTTGCTGGGTTAAGTCGCCTCTCGCAACATCAATCTTGAGTAAATTCCGAGCACTTAATGTAAAATAAGGAGATGAGCGATTTAAACAGATGACTAAGAACCACTGAAGAACCATTTAGTAAAGCTAGAAAAAGTGAGATTTCGTTTCCCGTTCAATTTCAAACAGAAAAGAAAGTGTTGTAGCAAAATATTTCGTTTATTCCGTAGTCCCGGACAGATGAATTCAATCGGATCCAGAAACGATTTCCAACCCCATTTCATCTCACAGCTCATTAATTATTCATCCAAATAAAAATCCACTAGAAAGTAAGAATGCTAGATATCAATAGCTTTAAGAGAACTGTTTCTTCTTTTCTTTTCGTTCGAAACCAAATCGAAAATCAACCGTTTTGATGTTGCCTAATACACAATACCCGAAATCACACACGAAATTGAAAAAAAAAATGAAATAAACCAACGCCACCACCACCAAACCTTTAACGAAAATAAATAATCAATTCCTGAAATGAACAATCTCAATCATATTGAAACGCGTCAATTTTGCCAAATTGCGCTTTTTCCGGGAATCATCCAACACGAAACAAAAAATCTCGGCATCGGTCGTCGTGTTTAAAAACTTCACACATCATACAATCGAATCGAATCGAATCAAATCGAATCTCGAAATGTGTTGATTGGTCGTGGTCGTGCCAATTTGGAAAAAATCGAAAATGAATCGGAAATTCGCAACAACAGTCAAGAGGATGTTGGTGGTGGCAATTCCGGTGGCGGGTGTAAGGTCAATAACAGTGGTGATAGTAGTAGTAACAGCGTCGGTGGCGAAAAGGGTGACAACGCAGTCAGCAATACGGCCAGTAAGGAGGCGCGGAGGGGCACCACGACATCGGCCCCGCCCACCCACGGTGGCCCCACGGGACCACCGATCGGCAAAACCGTCATTCAGAGGCGAAAACTGCGAGCACCGGTCTGGGCCAGGTCTCTTGAAAACTTGAACTACTGTTTCTCGATTTTTTTCCTCTTTCTCTCTTTTTTCTTATTTCAAACTAACTTTCCAATTCCCGCTCCTTTTTGCCTCGTTTTTTGTCTGTCTCTCTCTTCCGATATAACAACTACACAGAACACCGTTTTTCCTTAACTAGATCTTAACCCACTTTTCCGAAAAGAAACGAAACCAAAATCTGCTCACGAATGCACAATCAAATAGCAGATTGACTCTTTTTTCCCTTAGATTTGCCCAAACTAGTTTTCACTTATACTATATCTGCTACTTTTGCAAGGCGAGAAAACGATATAACGATAAACAAGATTTTTTTCCACCTTATACAATTTTCTCCCCGTTACCAGTTTTTCACCGAAACCTAAACAATCTATCCACGTTTTTATCCTGCATCGAATTTGCTGCGCAATCACTAGAGAACGGCACCGTTTTTATTCTGTCCAAGCTTTGTATACACTCTGTACTACGTGGTATAACTATTTGAGTTTGTGTGCTACCACTAATGATAATCCATTTCGGACATCAATGATTTATTTCTGCTCGATTCAATCAACTAACAATAATCCTGATGCTGTGGAATTGCTGCGGTCCGCTTTCTACTTTTCGAAACCAACCTCAATCCTTTGCACAATGACAGGACGTTTTAGTTAGTCCATTTTTCTGTGCAAGCAATTCAATGCTGAATGGCACAACGAAGATGATTGATGAAAGTTTTGAAAATTTCGAATCCCTAGCTTACAATTTGAGCTGCGTTTGACCTAAGAAAAATAATCGAATTCCAATCCAGACCACAAAGAGGCCGGCATATGGTTCCACGGAAAAGATTGCTAAAATGCTGTCGAATTCTACTAGTCATTCGAAGCTGTGAAGAATATGTTTTATTTTATCATAGAGAACGCTGGAAGGAAAAATCATCTAAATATCCTTGTCCTTTATTATTTTACGTTCTAAGCAAAAATGTTTAAAAAAAACTTTCAAATTTCTTTTTAAAAAAATCAAAGCCGCGTTATGACAAAAGGAAAACAATTCGACCGGCTTAGAAAATTCATTTAGCAGCGATAAATTCAGGCCTTTGTGGTGGCTTTTATAATCTTGTGGCATAGCTTTAGGCGCACTTTTTTTTTTGCTGCCTTGCAGCAGGAAAAAGGTTGTACCATAAACTTGCCAGCCTGCCAGGCAACCGACCGACGACGTTCATATAAATAAAATGCCATCCTTAGGGCATCCGGCTGCAATTTTCCTTCCATTGCTGCGGTACCTTCATTCTAGAAACTTGCGGTACCTACAACCTTCGTCAAATGGCAGAAGGAAGAAAACTCGTGGGCATAAATAAATTGAAAAAAAAACTGTGATTGCCACATCCTTGCATGTTGGCGTTTTATAACTAGTGTCAACGAGGTAAAATTAAGCTATTTTTTTCTATATATTGTAAAAAATTGACAAGGTTGTACATAAGTTCGTATGTTCATGCTTTCTAACAATTGAATGCACCCAAAATTCAAGTAGCCTAAAGGCACGAAACGACTTTAACAGAAGCATTCCAAGTTATCTGTGTAATGCTGAGAACCCATTTTATGGAACTTTTCTTTACTTTGGTAACATTTGAATCATATGTCGTTTCGAAGAATCAATTAGAATTCTTAGAACCAACGAGAACTCTAAGACAATTTGTATTAGCATTTTGTTAGGGCACCCGAGAAAATTGAAATATTTTTTTCATCTGGAACGTATCCCGAATTCAATTTCAACTTTCAAAGTTCAAAATATGCAAATCTGAACGAACTTTTAAATGCACCGTTAATCAACTTTCAAGTACCATAACGTTTCAATTTGGAACTTTTTTAGAGCTTGGGTAGTGCTGAGAAGTTCATAACATTAGTGTTTGACATCAATTTTACAAGCTGATACGCTTTTTTCATGAGATTACGAGACTTCAAAGGATCGAAAAAAAACTACATTTTTCAGTGACGCGCATAGCATTAGACTGTATCGATTTGGAGTCATTTTAAAATTTATCGAACCCTTCGAAGTCTTCGGTTAGGTTCATGAGTGATCCATGATGTTTTGCTGAATTTTTAAATAAAGTTTACGTGAGTAAGTTTAAATTTTTACGTATGTATGGACAAATTTAATATTTTGTTTTAAGAAATCAACATCATTTTTGTTTCTTCTGTGGAACCGAGCCTGATAATGGGTTTTTGGCCAATTTATAAATTCTCAAAGTGAAATTTTCCGCTGAACAATTTTGTCTAAGACCCTAACTTCGTATCTTATTAGGCAAAAAGTTATTAGCTGTTGAATGAGAGTATGCCTTTGGCATTGAAAAACAATCAATTCATCTGACATCACTGCTGGCCTATAGTGAAGTATTGCTTGAACAGTAGACATGCAATATCTCGCTAGACATCAGCAGTGATGTCAGATGAGTTGATTGTTTTTCAATGCCAAAAGACATACTGCTACTCAACAGTTCATAACTTTTTTGCCTCATAAAATACAAAGTTGCGGTCTTGGACAAAGTTGTTCAGTAAAAAATTTCCTCTAAAGAATTTGTAAATTGGCCCAACACAAATTATCAAGCTCAATTTCACAGAAGTAATAAAAATGATGTTGCTTTTTTTCAAAACAAAATATTCAATTTTTCCATACAAACCTGAAAGTTTAAATTTACTCATGTAAACTATACTTAAAAATTTTGCTAAACATCATGGATCAGTTTTGAACCAAAACTATTCTTTTAAGACCCCGTGGTTTGAGAAATTAAAAAATGACCCAAAAACGACTCAGTCTAATATAGTATGTTATAGTTATGTTTGAAATGACCGAGTAAGCTTTCAAGGACCCGTTTTATGGAACTTTTGTTTTCTTTGGTGATATATGAATCATAGGTTGAAGAAACTATAAAAATTATAAGAATCAACCGTACGAGATCATTTAAATAATATGTTTTAGCATTTTCCTAGATTTAAAAATTAATAAGCATTCATCTCATAAGAAGTCTTCATAGTATGAAATGCCATAAAAATATTAAAAAAATTCTCAGAACGAACATTGACTTTTTTAGTTTTTAGAATTCTGTGTAAGTACTTCGAGAATGTTTGGAACATTCTTTGAGAATTTAATGTGAATTCTAATAAGATTCTGTTCCATTTAATTCCAGTTTTCTTGACAATTCTTTAAGAATTTTTACAATATTTTGACAATTCTTTGTGAATCTCATGAAAAACCTGTAAATCTACTATTAAAAATATGTGGGAAAAAGTGCCCTTAAAAGAATTCTGTAAGATTTATATAAAAACTCGAAGAGAATTCAATGGACTTCTCGAGACAATTCAAGAAAATTCCATAAAATTCTCAGGACGTTTTATGATATTTTCATAAGATTATCATGAAAATTTAAAAAAGTTTTTTGATAGTTTCATGATAAAATTTACAATTTTTTTTATGAGAGTTATAAGAAAATTCTACGAGAAAAGTTAATTCAAATATATTTCAAATTCTTTAACAATTTTATCATACTTTGATGAAAATACTAAAAGTGTTCTAAAAGCATTCTTTTTAGAACGTCATCGGTTTACTACTAAAATTCAAAAATTATTCTTTCAACTCTCATTCTGAATTCTTCAAGATATGTATAAAGTTAATTCTATTCCGTAAAACATATAAGGATTTAAATTTAATCGATACGCAATGAAAATTCCATCCAGTCTATGGGAGTTATTTGAATTTTATCAATTTGAGAGAATAGAAAGAATTTTTTTACAATTTCACGAGATTTTTCCAATCACCATTTGTCTCATGAGAAGCATCCATACATAATATGAAAATTCATAAGAAATTAGAAGAACTCTGTAAAAAAAAAATTATTGTTTTTAAATGTTTTAATTTTTTTTTTTTTTATTCCACGATAGTTCTGCGTAAATACTACAAGTATTCCATGGAATCTCTTGACAATTCTATGCGAATCCTTAAAAGATTCTATGAGAATTCTCTGATAATTCCATGAGATTTTCTTAAAAATAAAATTTTTATAACAATTCTAAGAAAATACTATGAGGTTTTAATGAGAAACCTATGGATATTCAACTAATAATCTAACGAATTTATGAGTGTTAATGAAAAATAATTTTATGAGAATTCTTTAAAAATACTTTGAAAATCCTACAACCGTTCAAAAGAATTTCGTTCGACTACTATGAGAGATGTTAATGCAATTTCGCTAGAATAACATGAGAACTCTGTGAGTCTTTCATGCAAAATTTATAAAAAGTTCTGCGAAAACTTTTGGAGAATTTCGGTGAAAACTTTCTTTTAATTCCTTAATAAATCTTTGAAATTAAATTTCCAAAGAGGTTTTCTACAAATCCCTAAATATCTCTATGAATATTAAAATAAGATATTGTGAAGGTTACATGAGAAATTTATGAAAATTCTATGAGAGTACTACAGAAAATCTAGAACAATTTTATTCAATGTGATTTTTTTAGTGAATTCTTAAACAATTCTATAAAGTTTAATTTCATAAAAATTCTTTCGAATCCTAAATAGTTTTATGAAAATTTATTTCAAACAAGATCTGATGTGTATAATGTGTAAATTCTTTGATAATCATGAAAATACAAACGGTATTCTAAGAGCATGCTTTTAAAAATTTATTGGTATTATTCTATTGAAATTCAAAGATCATTCTTTTAATTTTTTTTCCTGAATTCTTTGAAATATTTTTAAACTTTATTACATCCCGTTAATCCTTTAAGGTGTAATAAAAGAATTCTATTATAAAGATTTATGACCCCGCAATGAGAATTCCATTCAGTCTATAAATGTTCTTTGAGTTTTTTGAGAATTGAAAGACTTTTTTTATTTAACGAAATTTTTATATAAAGCATATTTTTGAAAGTTGTTAGAATAATACGAAAAATTCATGAGGATTTCTAAACAGTTCAGGAAAACTCTAAAATAATTTCAAACGAATTCTTTAAATATTCTATACAAATTCTATAAGGGTACTTTGCAATAATGTATATGACAATAATATGAAAATTTTGAGAGATTTATAGGGAAAACCTTTCTATACGAATGTTTTAAAAACTTCGTCGAAATTTTATCAGAATTTGATAAGATATTAGAGTTTAAAAAAATATTTGAAAATTCATTGTGAATCTTTGAGATTAAAATGGGAACTCTTTGAGAATTCAAAGAAAATTCTCTATGATTTTCTAAAATCTCTATTTACAATCTGAAACCTGTGATTGTGCTTTCTGAAACAACTTCCTGACAACTTTTTGGTTTAACTTTGAGAATTCTATGGAAATTCTATCAAAAATCTATGCGAACTAAAGTAGTCATGGAAAATTCTACGTAATTTTTAGAAATTCAATGAAAATTATAAAAATTTCCTATGACTTCTGAAAGAAATCTTAGAGAATTCTTTAAATGGTGTTTTGTAGTTTTTTAAGAATTTTTCTAAAGTTCATTCAACTTATGAATTGTTCTTAGATCTTAGAAAATTATTGTAGAGTTTAATGAGAATAATATGAATATAAGATGAGAATCCTGTACTGAATCTTTATCAACCCTGTAAATAACCAATATAAATTCTTTGAAAATTCAATGAACGCTATGAAAATTCCTTAAGAATCCCTTGATTTTTTATTTAATTCCTTGAACTTTTAACAAAAAAAACTTAAAATGCTTTTATAATTTAACAAAAATTGTTTAAGAATTTCAATAAATTTTATTGAACTTTACAAGAGTTATACGAGAGTACTGTTAAAATTCTTTATTAAAACTATTAAAAATATTTTAAGGTTGCTTTTTGAGTATTTTGAGAACTTTCAAAGAGTTGAGAATTCCATGACAAGGCTTTAAAAATTCGTTGTCAATTATGCGACATACTAAATAATAGATTTTTATTTATTTCTTTAATAATTCTTTGCAAATTTTACTTAAAAACAATTTTTATTCTACTTTTCTTTGATAATTAAAAAACTTAAAATGCTTTTATAATTTAACAAAAGTTCTTTAAGAATTTGAATGAATTTTATTGAACCTTTACAAGAGTAATACGAGAGTACTGTCAAAATTCTTTATAAAAACTATTAAAAATATTTTCAGGTTGCTTTTTAAGTATTTTGATTACTCCTATGAGAAATTGTAGAGAGTTCACGGGAATATCAAAAGAATTCCATGAGAAGGCTTTGAAAATTCGTTGACAATCATGTTACATACTATGAGATTTTTTTTTAATTCTTTCATTATTCAGTGCAAATTTTAATGAAGTACAGTTTTTATTCTTATATATTATTATTATATTATTTCTTTGATAATTAGAAAACTGAAAATCTTCTATAATTTTACAAAAATTCTTTAAGAATTTCAATGAATTTATTGAAACTTTACAAGAATTATATGAGAGTACTGTCAAAATTTTGTTTTAATACTATTAAAAATATTTTGAGATTTCATTTTGAGTATTTTTAAAATGCCTATGAGAATTTTTCGAGAAATTACGAGTATTTCAAAAGAATTCTATGAGAATGCTTAGTATATTCGTTGACAATTATGCAACATACTATATACTAGATTTTTTTCAATTCTTTCATAATTCTGTGCAATTTTTACTAAAATACAATTTGTTTCTAAATTCTTTTGATACTTGTATGAAATTGATTCTTTTGTTTAATATTTAAGTATTATTTGAAAATTCTATGACATGTCTATCAGAATTCAAAGAGAATTCGAGTGAAATATTATGAAACGACTTATACAATTCACAACTTTAAAAACCTCAAAAGTATGCTTCGAGAATTCTATGAAAATTTTCAAAGCATTGAGAATTATTAGAACATGCCACGCAAATTCCATGAATAAATTTCAGAAACTCAATTAGAGGTCTATGAGTATTCCAAAAGAATTACTTATGCATCAGAGCAAGCTCACTGGTGTTTGGAAAAAGTTATAGAAATTTTTTTCACTTTTTGAACGTTTTTAAAATTTTGCCATGCAAAACCATTTTCAAGATCTGTGGCCTTCAAGTTTTTTAACAACACGTGTTGTAGTTTCGCATATTGTGATGCAAAAATAGCAATATTTCTATCACATTTGGCTGAAATAGAAACAGTACTGTAAAAAAATACAACGCTCAAAGATCTTGAAAACTTTTTCACATGGTAAAATTTTTAAAATGTCAAAATTTCTACCACTTTTTCTCAACACCAGTGAACTTGCTCTAAGATAATATGAAGATGCTGGAAATATGCTTTGATAAATTTGGGAGAATACTTTGAGAACTCAAAGGCTCAAAAAATGTTTGAGCCATCTTCAAAAAATTTTCTAGAATGACATGAGAATTATATGAGAAATCTATGGATTTTTTTAGAAATTCTTTGAAAATTCTATGGAAGTTCATTGAAAGTTTTTTAAATATACTTTGTTAATTTGATTAGAATTCTGTAAGAATTTTGAGAAAAATTTCATGAGAATTCTACAAAAATCACTATCTACTTTAATAAGATTGTGAGTTTTTCTTCAGTTCTCTAAGCTTTCTTCAAAGTGGATTATTGGATTATTCTATACATACTTGTCCAATAAAAATTCAATGTGAGGTGTTTTATTTATAGCTATTCTTATATCTTGGCTTCTTCTGATTTACTTTGATACATTCATACAATTTATTGAGAAATGTATCAAAATTCTCATTAATTTTCATCCAATCTCTCAATAAATTGTCGAAGAATTCTTAAAGAAATCGAAATTATATATAAAACAAAATCCTGTCATAATTCTTGTTTTACCTAACAATAATACTAGGATAGTATTTTAAGAATTCAATCACTATTGTTTGAAGAAAATATGAAAGATCTACGAAGATATAGAACAAATATCAAAGAATCGATAATTCCCGTGAATAGTGCTATTATCCAGGGTATCAAATTTTTTTCATTAAACTTATGTTGGACATAACAGATATTTGATTTTATTCGGATTAAAATTAATTTCATTATCTTGTGCGATCAGTTTATGCCATAATTAGATATATTTCTCTAATCATTCCTAAACATGCTTACAGAAATGTAATTAGAATCAATTCTATTGCCGCAAACAATTTGCCGGAGATCAACCGCGAATAACTTTCACAATCAACGAACACAATTATGAAATGCCACCGGAGATCGAAGCAATGACAGCAAAAATTAGGTTTCAAATCCAATACCGGTTCATCAATTGAATCAACAAGCGGTTTGATGTAATTCTCTGGATGTGACATGCCCATGTCAGTCGATTCGCTAGACTGGTTCAATTTATGTCTTACATTTCAGGACGTGTGTTTTCTACAATAAAAACAATTGGGTTACTTGAAATTAAGAGTCTTTAATTGGAATCCGATTATTTTATTTTTCCCTATTTTTAATTATAACACCTCTCTTTTTCCAAATTATTCTCCTTCTAGTCCGATCCATCGTCGCAAATATGAAGCGATTCCGTTTGCACGTGACTTGAAACCGTCAACTTCGCACGTTGTCCACGCGTCCGTTAGTAGGTCGGTGATCGTCCCGTGTTTTATGTTTTTTTTTCTTTTCCATTTTTTCACTTTTGACTGTCGTTTCCAGTTTTATTACCTTAAACCTACAATACAAAGCTCGTGTATTTCGTTGTTAATCAAGTTGGTATTTGTACAGAACCTGAAAGCCCGGGGATGTGTCCTTAGGGCGGCGCTAGCTATAAGAGCGAAAAAATAAGCTTAGTTCGTAGATTACACCACCATCAGTTGGTTTGGGAAATAGCTAACATCCCACGACAGACGTGTTGAAAGCTTTGGTATTTTCCGTTTTTCGTAGGCTATGTTTGTTCTAGAGTGGGTAGAGGTTCAGATGCTGGCACCGATAGAATTTGCACAGTTGAGAAAAATAGATTAAATGTAATTTTCTCCCATCGTCATCGGTAATAATTGAAATGCACACCAGTAGAGGCAATTGGGTGTCGAGTTGTTAAAAAAAATTGATATCGTGTTGGTGTTAGAGAAGAAAATATCACAAATATCATAAATTATATTGAAAATATTATGAAAAACGTATTTATGAAGCTGGAGGAGAATAAATAAATCACATAACATGTCAAATTTTCCAAGTGTATTTCAAAAATTAATTAAAAATTATATACTTTTTCTCAATTCTATAATCTCAAAATCTTTCTAAACCGTAAAGGATCAAGTTTCAGATGAACAAAAAACGATAATTGAAGACATTTTAAAGATCAATTTTTTTTTTGGCAGTTATTAAGACAGATCGGGCCATAAACGGACGCAGTGTCATTATGGGTGGCTTTAAGACGAAGAGAGATCAATCCATTCAGAGCGGACGAAATTAAAAACATAACTAGAATGCTTTAATTGTATTCAATATTCAAACATTTTTCTCAAGGTCGAAAGCTATTCACTTATGATAAGTTTTATTGGGTTTCTCTCTATTCTTTGCATTTTTGAGATCCTTTATCATCCCTTTAGGGGCTCTCTTTAGATCCGCCCTTCCCTTTTTGTTAGATTGTTGAGTACCCATTGAATATCAATTTAAAACTAAATTTGAGTCTCACAAAATTCATATGTAAGTCCGAATTAGGTAATTCGACGGAACGGAATGAGTTTTTTGGGTTACAAACTACTGATTCTGCTTCAAACATTGAATGTATTTTGTCCCTGGTCTGTGGTGTGTGCTGACGAAGTTTATTTCGATCAGATCGTACCTCGAACCTAAGCCACTTAAAATGTTCTAATTGATAATCTGCACTAATTAGGTAAATTTAGTACAATTTTGTTCACATTTGTAGCGAAAATTTGTAGATAGTGTAATGGTTTTGTACCATGGCCATAGGAACGGGGGGGAGGGTTGAGGGTTAAATCCCCCCCTTAGGATCCAAAACAGCAAGCGAGATATTCTACTCTACACTCAAAATTTCAAATTCAAGCCAAATTATGATAATAGAGTAATGCTAATCAAGAGTAAAAATCTAGACTAAATACTAATGCCAAAACCTTAAAAACCCAACCTCAAGTCCAAAATTCTGCTACACTTTTCAAAATTTTCTCACTTAGTCATCTAAATTCAGATCTGAATGTAAAAATTCGAATTAAATTAAACCCATTTCGGAGATTCTGATATCATACATCCCTTAATCAAAATTGTATTCCTATTTTCGTATAAAGGATTCTGTATCCTGTTTAGGATCCTTGATTTTCAGTTCGGATAATCGTAAGAAATTAGAAATGAAAAGCTGCTTTGAAATCCTGGTTCAAATTCGGATTTGTATTTCATATCAAATTTTAATCATGTTTTTCGAGATCATATGCATTTTCAATATTGGGATTATAGTTTTCCTAATATGAAAAAAAAAAAAAATTTTTTTAACATTCAAATTTGAATTTCTTGAACCTAATTCTTACACAAAATTTAAAAAAATAAAGCTTTGAAATGGCAATTCAAAATTGAAAAGTAAGGTTCAGATCTTGTAAATTTATATTTTTATTCTGATTCACAATAAAGGTCAAAAATAAATAATTTAAATGGTGAATTTAGATTCGACCTGAAATACACAATTTTAACAATAGATTTATAAATGAGGGCTCTATAACTTGGCTCACAAAATTCTGATCTTGAATAAGATTCGCTAAACATATGTTTTTTACATTTCAGAAATTGTATGGAAATTTGGATGCAATTTTTATGCGCAATTTTTGAATTTCGCTTACCAACAGTGTGCTTCAAAGAATAGCTCGAATGGACTGAATTTGAGGCTAAACTTTATTAGATAAAATTGAAAGCAACATTTCCTGTTACTTGAAAATGCTATATTTTTTAAATTTAGTCCAGGGGTTTCTAAGATGCAGAATGCAAACTTCGGTGATTCTCGTCATAGATTTCTTCGCGGTCTTTAATGTGTTAAGATTGCTTGTCAATTCAATTTCCAGATTCCAATTTTTTAAACAAAATTAGTTTGTAAACACAACTCAGTTGAAAATTACAAATAAAAGGTTAAATTAGAGTTCTTTTTTTTATCCGAAAAAAAAAATCAAATTTTATTATAAAAATTATCCACAAGATTTTCATTATGGAATTGATTCTTTATGAAAAAAATTTTCTTTTCAAAAAAAATCTTCACTTAAAAAATCTGCCCAAATTCTCTATTTTCCCAGTGTATTGTCATTATTAACACAATAAGGACTCCAAAATTTGGCACATAATGTTTCTGAAACCAATAGACAAAATTCTGCAAATTTAATACAGATATTTGAGTAACGAGAAGTGTTGTGTTACATTTTGTAGAATGAGGTTTCATTATTAGATTCATAACATTTAAATTATGTTTTTTAATGGATCATACTAGCGGCTAGCGCAAATACGAAATATTTCGTATTTGGTTCGCAATGTGTTATTATTGCAGTTTATAAGCCAAATTTCTTACTTTTATCATGAATTTGGTTCAAATTTGCATCTAGAAAATTTGATCGCAAAATCTGATGATTTTTATCTCTTATATTTTTGAAAGTTTGTTTTATTTTCATCAAAGGTTAAAAACTTTAAATTTTAAAAATAGTTTGGAAGATTGGGCTTGTTTGATTTGAGCATAGAATAAGTTTTTTTTAAGAAATTGAACTCTCTTAAAAAAAAGCTTATTTTATGCCCAAATCAACTAAGTTTGATGTATCAGACTCTTAAAAAAATTCAAAGATTTTAATCATCGATGAAAGCAAATTTAGCTCACATTTGAGGTTCAGGACCAATTTTCTTAAGTTACGATTTAATACGACAACTTTTAATGTCAAAGTACTTAAAAATGAATAATTATATAGTAACAAACAAAATTTGTTTTAATATTTTTTTGTATTCAAGCGTTCTTAGGCAAAAATCATAGGCCAAAATCAGTCACCAAATGAAATTCTATTCATCAAATGTTATATGTACTAAAAAATTGTAGGATAGGGATACGAGCAGCAAGAAAGACAATTTGCTTCAGATTAGTGTGAAGTGTTTTTGGATCAACAGGAGCTGTTGACTTTGAAAATGTAAAAACTCTTTTTCAATAAATTGTCAAAAATTTAAAATACGTAGCAAATAATGTTGTAAGCTGTCTTTATTTCTGTGTCCCTGGTGGGATTATTTCATCATGAAATTTTAACAATAGGTACCGTAAAATCAATTAACAATTTACCCCAAAAAATCCCCATGAAGGGGCCTAAACGTCACGGCGGTCGAGTGGTTAGCGTGGTATGACGGTAGTCACTGGTTCATTGGTGGCATGGGTTCGATTCCCATTTCGGTACTGGGAGTTGAATGTGTTAATCTTAAGTAAGACGATGTATGTCTTTTAAAAAAATCGAGGAAATCGAAATTACAAATTTGATACCAAATGACTATGAATTGTCTAAAACGTTAAAATCTGATCTTATTTCGAAATGTTTGAGAATTGCACAGTGGTCCAGGACGGAAATTCATCGTGCCAAAATAAACTAAAAAGATACCATAAGAGATAGACAAAGTGTATCTTCAGCAAAAATGCTCATAAAACCATGGGCTTTAATAATTAATCTAAAATCAAATATTAGGGAGACTCGTTTTTGCATGACTTACACATAAAACTTTTTTCAGTGAACAGATAGATCCAAATTATCGTCTAAAAAGTTGTAGCCAACAGTTTTTGGGCCACATTTCCGAAAACACCACATACATGATTCGTAAGTGAAAAATGATTTTTTTTACCTGAAATGTTAAGGTGTGTCGAATATAACTGAATTTTGGCTTTGACTTTTTCAAATAAACTCAAACAAGAAACATGTCTTCTAAGCATTTATAAAAAAATGATATTCGCTCATTTTTTTCTCAAAGAGCAAATTTGTATCTGGAGACGTTTGTTAGTTATAAGAGATTTTTTTTAATAAAAACTTGTACCTTTTTAACTGTCATACCTCGGTTTCGTGCAACCCAAAACATTATTTTATTACAGCACTATTTAGTTCAAATATCAAATATTTCAATGTGGAATTATGGGAAATAGGTTATTTTTTAAACTAGAGTAAAAAAAAAAATCCAAAAATTGTTAATTTTCAATACAAATTCACATATTAAAAAACTCTTTGAAAGAGAACATCCCCAATCTCCGAGCAAAAGTCAAATTTTCATCCTTTTGGTCTTGCCTGAGTTCATTGCAATGATTAAATAAACGATTGAGCACATTTTTCTTGCTTTTAGTAAAATTTGTTAAAATCAAAAGATTCAAAAATGACAAAAAAAAAATCATTAATTTTCAATATTTTTTAAAAAATTTGACTAAATGTGCTAAATCACTTATTGAAGCATCGCAAAGGAATCACACAATACTAAATCGCTGAAAATTCGACTTGGGGGAAAATGGGGATGTACTCTTTCAACGGGTCTTTATATATGTGAATTTGTGATGAGAATTAACAAACTTTGGAATTTTTTTACTCGAGTTTAGAAAATAACCTATCTCCCATAATTCCACAGTCAAGTATTCGATGTTTAAACTCAATAGTTCCGTCATAAAATATTTTTTTTGTTAGCATCAATCCAAGATATGACAATTCGAAAAGTACAAGTTTTTGTTAAAAAATCTCTTATAACTAACGAACGCCTTCAGATACTATAAAATATACAATTTGGCTCTATCTGTTCACTGGAAAAAGTTTTTATGTGCAAATCATGTAAAAATGACACGCCCAAATATTTGATTTAAAATTATTAAAGCGCATGATTTGATGAGCATTTTCACTGAAGACACAGTTTGTCTATCTCTTATAGTAGCTTCGTAATTAATTTTGTCACAATAGTTTTCCATCCAGAACCACTGTAAATTGGCATGTTAAATAAATAAAAAAAAACTTCAAACCTGGGTGAGGTCAAAAGAAATTCGCTGCAGCATTTTTGCAGCATTTTATTTAACTTTTTGATAAAAAAAACTGAGCAGTTTCCGAAAAGAATTGTAATCGTTGATGATAAAAATTAATGCCGGAATTTACTTATTTAATTGTTTGAAAGACATCGAATACTTACTTTTTCACTTGTGTGGTCCTAAATAATAAAAAAAAATAATAAAAAAAAAATCTCTAGTTATTTTTGTCCAATTTTTTCATTTTTCATCCTTTTTGTTCCAAACTTAGTGTAATTTGTAATTGAAAATGCTTTTCCCTATTTCTAGAAATTTGTTTTATTATTCAGGACAACCCTATGAAAAATTTCGTCTTAAACGTCCTTGAAACTATTATCCCGATTTCCTTAGATTTCCCTTTTGGTGTTTTATCGGTTTTATCGGTTTTTGGAATTCGACACGGCCATTTTTGCTGGCACCCTAATGTGCATATATCTCGAATCGGGAATGTCGCATAAAGTTGAGTAATTGTCAAAATAAAATTAGTTCACGTTCGTTTTCACAAAAGAAGCTAGCTGGACAGATGTAGACTCCGGTAGTAAAGATCCGGAAACTTTGTTAGGCACGGTACAATGGGGTGAATTGGAACAATTTTTGAACTATTTTCGTAAAATTTCTGTCACATGCTGTTCTTTGGTCACCCGATTCCCCAACCATCTAAAAGTTGGAATAACACTCAAAGAATGAACTCTTAAGTTCACATAGAGCTGTACAAAAGTTCTGACGAGCTTTTTTGCTGTTTGCTGTTATTGAACTTTGTTTGAAAAAGTTAACAAAATATGATTTGAAGATCTTCTTTTATCACTTTAAAATGTTTCTCACATGAAAAAATTATAATAAAAAATATTTATTCCAGTATTTCAATCGTTTCATTATTTCAAAGCAATAATTAACTCTCAATTTTTTAAAGAAAAAGTTTTCTAAAATGTATGTTATGGGTGTAATTGATCCCTAGAGCTTAAAAAGATATATTTTTCTTCTGAATGGATCGTGATCTTTGGTTAACATGAAATTACTTATATCTGTTCAATAACTAATGTTTATCTAAGAATTATCTGTTAAAAAGGACTAAAAATAATGTGTTTCTCTAAAAACTAGAAAATTGCGCCATAAAGTATGCTATGACCAGCGTCTCCAATTTTCACATTCACAACAGAAAAATATTTCAAATGAAAGGCCAAAGCAAGCTACTGTAAGTTTGCTTACGATGATTTCAGTTGAAATTCCTCGGTGTTTCGAAAGATGATGATGTTAATGATTTTCAAAGTGCACCTGATGATTTTCAAATGAAAATCGAAGTCTTCAATTTCAAACGAAAATGAAAATTGTTATTTTTAAGTAATTTATTGTTCAATTTAGTTTTTTTTTGTGATTATAAACTATTTTAAAAGGGAACTAAGCCAAGAGCTCTAAATTCATTTAATATTTATTTTAATTTTTTATTTAAGTAAGAGGAATTGATTTAAAAGCATAAAAAAAGTCTAATATTGAAAAAAAAATATTTTTTTTTTGCAACTTTGATAGCTTGATTCTGTAAAAAACGTCCTATTAATCTGTATTCTTAGACTAATAATTTACTTATTTGAGATTTTCAGCAAGGCATGAAAATGAAAGCGATGATTTTCAATCGAAAAAAATTTCTTTCATTTGACTGTTATGCGGACCGGTCTGAATGTTTTGTTTACTGACTTTCATAGCAACCTGAAACTTATAAGTTTTCATTTGGCGGCAAAAAAAGTTATTCGATTGTGAACTTCCAAAGCAGTCTAGATTCAAATGATTGAATGAAAATTGGAGACCATGGCTATGACTGAAGGGCAGTAGACAAACTTTTTGAATTCTCTTTGTATGATACTTACAAACTGTGGAAAAAAGAACTAATATGGCAAAAAATATTCCCGGACCTTTTATCTTCGGATTTTACTAAATTTTTGCCTAGGGTCTGGACCCCCTGAATTAAGGATCAAGTCTCCTTTAGTAAAGGATTAAGTCTCCTGTAACTTGAAAAATATAAAAAAATTTAAATCTTACGAAAATGCTTCTGGTTTATCTACGAGTTCATGTATCGTTCCAACTTTTGGAGCATATAAACTTGAAATTATCAGAAAATGCCAAAGACTAGTTGCTAAAATATCCCAAATTGATATGATGAAATTAAGAAAATGGGATCAAGTATCCCCATTCTCCCCTACTATAGACTACTAAGATATAGTCGGTTATGTGTCAGTATAGAAAGCCGGAGATTGCGAAATCTCCGAGTTGGTTGGTATTGTTTTCAACATTTTTAAATATTTTTTTTTGTTCCATTAACTTTTCTGGAAATCTAACCATTTCTGAAGGACTCATGTTTTCAACAACAAAAAAAACTAGAACTGTACGATAACTTTAGGCAATTTATCCAATCACTAGCTGACCCGGTGTGCTTTGCTACACCTTGTTAAATAGATGGAAATTTCAGTAATAATTAAAATATAAATTTGATTGTTCATAATTTTGTATTTGAATCGCAACATCATTAGATCAATACATTGAAATGAAACTGCAAGCTGCAACTTGAGTTTCGGATTACATAACAAAATAGATTGATTCTAATTTTCTTGAATATTCTTCTCTGTTCTCAAACCCTGACATAAAATTTTTTTTCAAATCATTATTATGTATCCAAAATGCTGCCAAAATAAATGTTTAACTTGTTTAAAATTCCTCTCCCATGCCAAATTTGATTCCATTTGCTTGATCAGTTTCCAAGTCATTACACAAAAAATATGAGAGTCCTCCTGTTTAATAACCAAGTAAAACTTTCTCGTACATCAACCCCTTCTGTGCTAAATTGTCTTAACCATTTCTCAAGTTATAAAAAAAGGATGGGTGTACCCCTCTCCCGTCCTTGCTCTCCACTGAAAAGAAAGGATGAGTCTTAAATTCTCTTTCTATGACAAATTTGGCCCCGTTTGCTTAAAATGTTATCGAATTATTCTTCCCAACCACCTCCCCTTCCACTGGAACTTTCCCAAATAACCTTTTATCCATCCTAATTACCCTCCCGTCCATAGTTGATTTCTTTCGTATGACTTATTCTATAAATATGCTGGGACTCTCGTTTTCTCTTCTTACCTCACTCAATTGAAGAAGAGAAGGGTCCGAACTAATTAAAGAAACATAATTCGTATCTAACTACAATCCGGATACCAAATTTGTTGCCTTTCGACTGATTAATTCTCGATATTTTGATAAAAACTGTGGTGACCCCCTCTTCTTTTTGTTAGCTTATCTCATGCCAACCTTTTCCCACATCCAAATAAACTCCCATGCCAATTTGTTTCCATTTGCTCGAATGATTATCGATTTATTCAATTTAAAAAGTGCATGAAAGCCCCCCCCCCCCTTCCTTAACTTTCTCTTCACTAAAAGAAGGGAGAGGACCCGAACGATTATTGAAACATTTCTCTTATCCAAATACCCTCGCCTGCCAAATTTGGATCCTATTTCTTGATTAATTCTCGAGTTATGTAAAAAATTGTAAGAGAGCCCCCCTCCCTCATTCATATCCTTTTACTGGAAGAAAGGAAGGGTATCAAATACTTACTCTATGCCAAATTTGATATCATTTGCTTGAATGCAAACATTTGTCTTTTGCTTGGAAGACCCTCTCCTCCTTTAAGTGAGAGGGAGGGGTCTTAAACTGTAATAAAAAAACTTCTCCGACCTCAAAAGCACCCACCTGCCAAGTTTCAAGCAAATTGATCATATTTTTGAAAATTTTGTATTGGAGCCCGCTTACAAAAACGGTAAACGTTAAGAAATCTTTAAAAAATCTCATGACTTAAATGATTTTATAAAGTGCCAAATTTGATCAAAATAGTTTGGAAATTATTTGAGTTCTAATAAATTTTACAATGAATATGTAATATTTTTATAGAAAAGAGGGGGTGGGGCTCTTTTCTATAAAAAATATTTGAAATACAATTATTGATCCAAACACATCAAAATCTGTCCATCATCACAATAAATCGTTGATTTATGTCAAAATATGTTTGTGTAGGAAATTTGTTCAAATTACTAATAACTTGTATGAATTGTACCATATTTTATCTAAACTTTGTTTGGGAGCCCCCCCTCCCTTAGATCGGAGGGCTTTGTAACTATTATAGAAACTATCTCAGGCCCCAAAAACCTTCAGTCGCCAACTTTGACAATGTCGGTTCAGTAGTTTTTGAAAGGGTGCTTAATCGCTAAGCGCACGGCACCCTCCCAAATAAACGCAATTCAATCAATCAATCAGTAGTTTTTGAGTCTACAGGGAACAGACAGACAGACAGAAATTCATTTTATATATATAGATTAATCATATTGGGGCAATATGCTAACTGTGAGATTAAAAAAAAAATGTTAATTGAATAACTAGTGAGGATATATATATATTGAAAAATAAGCAATGTTAAGCAAGTTTTCTTAAAGTAGCTTTTATGCACGTATTTAATTTTTTTCAATCTGAAGGCTTCAAATATTATTTTTGAAAAGAACTCCACAAATGTTTGCTGCAACTTGCAACTCAATTTTCTCTCCAAAATCGAAACATTCCTTCGACACAAAGTTGTCAATTCTTTCCGGTAATGCACTCAACGAATACAGCAACACAGCTGCTCCAATTTTATAACCGATAAATTCTCACCCTCGGTTTCCCAAACAGGAAATTGTGCCCGGGTCAATTCGATTTTCAACGTTGCTGCTACTAGCTGGCACTGTCAGCGGCTTTATGGATCGAAAGCAATCATAAACTATGATTTCGGTTCGACTAGATGGAAGTAGCAGCAGATGCCAGGGAGTATCTTCCTTCAACCATACATTGTCCGGCCGAATCCGGATGCAGGATTGTTTATTTTCGTTGCAATTTCGAAGCATTTCCAACACCAACAGAAGAGGACAACTTAGTTTTTGAACTCCGTTGCAGATGACAAACGTGATAATGTGTTATGAGTGCTTTTGAATTGTTTGCTTTTTCTATCCTTATGATGTTGATTTTGAAAAATTGACTCAAAAAATGGTCGATTTCCGTACGTTTCATATTTGCTTAGTATTTGTGTTGTAAATATGTTGAATAAAGTAACTGCTTTTAAAGTTTTCTAAAAGTATGATTAGGCCGGAACAAGTTTTAAATCCTTGTTTTGTCACTTAGAGTTGAAACATTAAGAGGACGATAATAGAAAAAATACAGATTTTCAATAAATTGGAACAAATTGGATAAAAACTTGCCTGCAACAAATTTGCATACAATCTACATTATACAACATCGAAAAATAGAGTTAATTTAAAAAAAAAACTCACAAAAAAATCTCGAATACAAAAACTGATACAACTCCTATCTTCTACAGTTTGACTTTCGCTATTTCAACAGTTTGAATTTTCGAAAAATTTATCACATTTTTCAATAAAAAACTTTAAACCTTCGGCATTTTCAGAAAAATCAAAGGGAGTAACATAAGATGAATTTTATACTTGTTCCGGCCTTGTTGTGTCATCAAAATTTGAAACAAACCACATTTCAAGAGGAATCAACCATTTCCCTGGCATCAAATACTCTCGCGGGACACCACAAAATTGAGTCGCTCCCTAGCAGTGTGTAAATGAAGTTATGAACATTATTCCATTCACATTTTCCAACCAATGCAATGCAATGTAATGTTCCATTCGCGCCGGAGCGCCCATCAATTTTCCAGTTTAACGGAAATCCGATTCCATTTTTCCTAGCTCTTGAAAAACAAAAACATCCACCGCCGTCTTGAAAATGTATTTCATTCTACACTGCATCCGCAAATAAGTATAGGGCCAAAGCAAGTTCAGTTCAGTTCTTCTGGCAGGACCTGTTTTTCCCCAGTTGCCATTACATTTCCGTCGTCAGCGTCGACGTTCTTTTGTAAATCGCTAGCTCTAGCTGGCAAACGTAACGAATATGGATTGAAGAAACTTGGTGAAAAAATAGCATATATTTCATGCTCTGGCTCGTTGCCCTTTATGCGGTTCCGTTTCCGCTCGGAAAGGAACGAGAAAAAATCCCGCTGCTGGTCCCAGTTCTGGGACCGATTTGCTACAGCGAGGATTGCCTTACATTACAACCCAATTGTATGTGTTACTATTTGGAGGAATAATTTAAGCGGGGCTAAACTATGCTAAGAACGTGGTATCAACAAATCAAGCTGCAGAGAACGAAAGCTGTCAAATCGTACCTTTGAAGCACTTTTTTTAAAATAAAAATCAATAAAAGCCGTTAACCCCAAGTTATCCCGGGGAACAGGTGTCCGCGATGGAGCGAAACGATCTGGTAATGGTTTTGCTTTCATCGTTAGCAGAAAATCGATTTGAAAAACAAATCCGCCCGAACCGGGGGATGCGAAATTAAAGAAAAATATTGGCTTTGATGGCTCCGGTTTTTCAGCTGTTCTCTTCGGTGAACCACGAATAAATTTGAATACCTATCAATTTAGCTTTTTTTTCAAAAAACCATCAATCTAAAGAAACACTGATTTATTTACCAAACATGATGGTCAATGGTTTTATTGAAAATATAGAATGTTTCAGTTATACATTAAAATTCTTTCCCTACCTCTTTAATTTTGAAAGCTGAAATAAAATAATCCCAATTGTCCTCATGAGTTTCATTTAGCTCGAGTCAGATGGTGTCTGTTATTGTGAATGTTATTTCAGTCCACGTTTTTGTAATGCAGCTGGAATTCAAACAGTTTGATTTTAATATCATCATACCCCTTGAAATGGAGCTCAGCCTGAAATTATACCTTCAGAACAAAAATTCGAACGATGGCGTACGAAAAACGTTAGTAACACCATCATTCAATTTATTCTGTCTGGAGTTCAATGAATAGCAACACAGCATCGTTGTTGAGGTTAATTTCTTTGGCGTTGGGAGGATGCTTCCCTACTTAGTACCAATATCCAACATTTGTTTTCAATGACAAAACTGTATTTTATGTCGATAAATCCATTTAATTTAAACGTAAATCAGAAACATTAATAAAAAAAATCCTACGCTGTAAGGCTTCCGGTAAGGCTTATCGGTGAAAATTGATGTTAGGAGTGCGCTTGTTCAAGCAATAATGCGTGGTATGCATTTTTCCGAAAATTTTCAACCATACTCGTAACATTTTTTTTTTCAATTCACTAGTCAAACCCTTCCACCGAAGGAGTCGCAATATATTGTGAGAAATCAACGTATATTACAACGGAACTATTACCAGAAGCTTGAACTAGCGCACTCTTAACATCAATTTTTGTCATTCACTCGCAAGCGACTTTGGCGTAGTGGATAGAGGTTAAATTCTTTTAAGACAAGGTTTATGAGATCGAATCCCAGGCATGGCGATCATGGCAAACATAAAATCGCATTAGAAATGATAGCTCAAGTCGTAAACAATGCTAATGCGTATCGCAATTCCTATCAAATAAGTAAAGGATCGTTGAAATGGTTACTCGAACTTGATTTAAATCAAATATGATAAAAGTCCGCCATGTTTCAGATGCTGAAAACAATTTCACTCAATTTGTTCTATCTCGTGGGCTTTAAGTGAGAAAATAGTATTGTTGTTCTCTCTGCAACTAGCAGTATTTGAAGGAATGGTCCAATAAGAAAAGCAGAAAAAATGAGACCAAAAACTTGCGCTCTTGCATTCTTTCAGGATGTACGAATAATTTGTATATTTCTAATCGTTTAAGCCAGAAGTTAAAAATATTTATGCATATTGCCTTCATTTAAAAATATTGTTTTTTTGAGTTTTATACGATCATTTTTCAATGTATATGATACGTATAATGAAGTTGTTTCAAAATATACCTACAAAAAATTATGCTTTGACAATATACTTTCAGTGGTCTGGTGGTTTTAGCATTTGTAAGATGCTAGCCATAAAAAAAACTACGAAAGATGTACGCTTAGAATTAAGGAAATAAGATATCTTCATTGTTGGGATTTAACAAATTCAATCCTAGTTCCTTATTCTTGGTATGAGGCGTCATATGTCATTTCATGCGAAAATTTTAAGACTTAAAAATCAATAATTTTCTTGTTAAAATAATTTCTATTTCTATATTTTGGACGAAAAATCTGGCAGTGTTGCTAGATTTTTTCATGAAAAAAGAATGCTCTTTTGCGACGTCATAACTATTTTCTAACTTTTCCAACCGCTTTTCCGTCTTCAGCAAAGTAGAAGTCAGAGAATTTTCCAGTAAGTTTCATACATTGGGATTTTTTTTTGGCACCGCGTCAGAACAAAAAAGTCAAGAAAAACAAAAAAAGGACATTCTTTGAACAAATTTTTGCGTTTTTTATACATAATTGCAAATCCAAACCCCGATACCTTAATCTCATGACAAAAAAGAAAATTTAAAAATTCGAAAAAGGTTGCAACCCGACACATCTTACCCAAGCAAGCAAAAGTTTGAACTATATTCTTCTATCAGATCTTCTTGTTTTCTTGAACGTCTTTTTTCAGCTCAATGTTTATTTATTAAAACATTAAGGACTAAATGTATACAACACATTGTCATGTGTTTAATTGTGCAAACAAAAGTTGAAATTCGTAGCAAATAGTAATTTCTCCGGGAAAAAAGTAAATTGTACCAAGTAATTTTACGAAAACGCAATACAAAATTTATTTCTTCTAAATTTGTTTCTGTATAAATGATGTTGTAGGAATGATGTTATAATGAAAAACTATAAGAGTGATACCGTGAATCAAAAATTTTAATTGAATGGAATATGGAACTAAATTTGAATTTATATTACTTCAAAATTGTGAAGTTTAACTTTATAGTTCCAAAAAAGTAGGAACAGAAATCAAAAAAAAGATTTCAAGTTCTTTTTTTTATCTCTGTTGCTACTTTGAATTTGATTTGAGAATTTGCTGACATTTATTAAGAATATTTTTCCATAGACTTTTTAATTTTATGTGTTTTAAACCAACCTGTATACACTTTTGAGAAGGTGGCGCAAGTTCACGCACACTATTGCACATCCGAACGAAAAAAGAAAAATAAACATGAGCAAAGCCAGCGTCGTGACGTGTCTTTATCCGGGAGCTCCATTTATCTCAGGGACCGTTAAAATATTACGTAACGCGATTAGGAGGGAAGAGGTAGAGCAACTTGTTATGCTTTGTGGATTTGGGATAGAAAATCTGATGATATCTAATGTGTTACGTAGGGGAGAGGAGAAGTTTCAAATTATCGATAATTGCGTTACTTAATATTTGAATGACCTCATAGGCAATATGCGTCTCGAAATCTGACTGAAGTGACGTCACTTTTGTCAAGGTAATTATGTTTACAAAGAAAAAACTTTATTATTATCTCTGGAACGTATTTTTCTCATCACCTCTCTTCCCACCTCATTGATTTTAAACAGCGTAAAAGTTCAAAAAAGTATTATGGTTATAATCACCACAAATTTTCATAAAGTTAAATGATGTTGAAAAAAAAATGGAAATGTTATGGAAAATTTACCGAGATAAAAAGGTAGAATACTCGTGAAATCCAAAAAGGTAACTTTTACCTCGTCGAGGTGAAACTCACTTCACAACAAGGTAAAGTTATCCTGAGTTAAGCTGACAAAAAAGGAGAATTCACCTAGAAAATGGTATATCCTAAAAAGGTAAAGCTTAACCTCGTAGCAAGGTGAAGTTTGCTTGAATTGAGCAGAAATAAATGGTACAATTCATCGAGGAAAAAGGTAAATCCAAAAATGGTTCTTTCTGATCATTCAAGTTAAAACTTACCTCGAAGCGAGGTGAAATTGACCAAAATAGAGCTGCACAAATCTGTAAAATTCAAAACTACTTTCAGAACCTTGTTATTGAAGTTGATCTGTTATTTAATTGAGGAGCAAGTTTACCGAGAAAGATGGGTGGAAAAAATCACCTCTGCTTCTCGGTAAATTTAACCTTTTTTATCATTTTCCGTTTCTTCATCCGGTTTGTTATACTTTTCAAATGTTAATTTTTTTACATGATTTTGGTCAGAAGAACATATTTTTTCATGACAAAGTTTAGCGTGATAAGATACTCTTACATTACTTGATCTTTATTTTAATATCCGGAAAATACTGTCCTCACTTATGTTCAATAAAAAAGATGTTAATTGGATCTTAAGAATTAAAAAAAGTCGAAAAAGACACACCCTACTGACTGTTTTATCATATACCAGTTTGTGAGAGCTTGTTTCAAAAAAACTTTTTTGAACATAATCATACAATGAACACTCATGATTTGTATAATACAGTGAGCGAAATAAGAATAGTGCCACTATGTGTTTTGCTTGTTAAAATATGAATGATTGAAAATCACAAAAATTTTTTTCAGTTTGTTCTGAATTGTTTAAGGGATAAATCAAGCATAAGTGTACTTTTTTTTGGACGTAGCAATTGGA